>NW_019154089.1:35055934-35268635 GCF_002288905.1 Enhydra lutris kenyoni | reverse complement strand
AAAAAAAAAAAAAAGAAATTTGGGCTCGAGCCTTGTTTTCATCACCAGTTCTCTGGATGAGTGTGGGGATCTTGCTCTGCCTCTCTGGATCTTGGTTTATATTCATCCCATAAACATTTGCTGAACACTTACAAGATGATGTATTTCAATCTAGGAGACTGGGGCTTCATCAATGTGTATCAGGGGGGCAGTTTTGCCTGTATTGAGTTTACCTGGCCAGGTTTTGGGATGCGTGAAATAGAAACTAGAAATGTAAAGAAAAAAGAAACTTAGGAGAAGGATGTTCACATAAGTAAGCCAAGATAAAAAAAAAAAAAGCAGGTGGGCTGGTAGGGAGTAGGCTCAGGAAGACTTCTCCGTGGAAGCAACATAAAAACTCTGACACTTGCAAGACAAGTCCATGGTAAAGTCTGAAAGAAGATCTCCCCAGGCAAGTCCAAAGCTTCAGTTTCTTGATGGGTTTCACTTATTTTAGGGACAAGATGAAGTCCCTTGTGACTGGTACTTAGTGAGCAAGGAAGAAGGCAGGGAGTGAAGCTAGAGAGAGAGGAGGGGGTAGATAATCTAAGACCCGTAGACAAGGTGTTGAGTTATTTTCTTCTGTGTTGGGAAGTTATCTATCTTCTTTCTCATTGATTCTTCTTTTCTTCAACAAATCTAGAGTATCCCAGAGCCCAATCTGTGAACCTCCCTCTCCTTTTTTCTAGCCAGTCTTCCTCTCCAGGTGATCTTACTCAGTCCTCTGACTTTAAAAACCACCCCTGTGCTGATTATCCCGTTTTATACCATAGAGCAGACCTCTTCCCTGTATTTCAGACTTACACACAATACTGCCTTCTCAGTGTCTCCATTTCGATGTCTTAAAGGAAACTCAGACTTAACATGCAAATCTAAATTCCTGATCCTCTCCTACTATCCTGAAGATCTACTTCACCCAGTCTCTCCTGTCTCTGGGAAGAGTGAATCCACCTGTCCAGTTTCTTGGGCCACAATACCTGGGGTTGTCCTTGATGCCCCAGCCCCCAGACATCTATTCTGTCAGTAAACTGGTGGCTCTGCCTTCAAATTCTATCTAGGGTCCCATTGCTCATCACTCTTCTCATAGCTCCTCCTTCGTACAAGCCTTGTAGTCATCTCTTGCCTGGCTTATGGCACTAAGCTCTTACCTGATCTTTCGGCTATAAATTTTTTTCACTGTATTCTCAACACAGTAACCAGGGTGCAAGCCAGATCATGTCACTCTCAATCAACACCCTCCAGGTTCTCCCCATGTCACTCAGGGTAAAGTCCAGAGTCCTCGCAATGGCCTACATGGTGCTATGTGACCTGGTCTTCCATTATCTTCCTGAGCTCATCTCCGACTGCTCTCTCTTGCCTGGTCTTTCTGCTTCAGCAGCTTTTCTTTCTGCTTTGGCTTTTTTGAATGTGCCACACCTCCTTCTTGCTTCCAGACCTTTGCCCTGGAGTTTCCCTCAGTCTGGAGAGCTTTCCCCAGATAATCCACATGGCTCATTCCCTAAGTCCTGCCCAGGGTTTTGCTCAGATGCTGCCTTCTCCTTAAGGCTATTCCTACTGCCCACGTAGAAATGATATCCCCAGCACGCCACCTTCTTTGCTTATTGTCTGCTTCCCTGAGCTGGTTGTAAGCCCAAGGGCAGGCGTGTTGGTTCAGTGTGTTCATTAGGACTCTATTCACAACAGCTCAGAAAGTAGACCCCAAATGCTGACTGTTGAATGAATGCGAGAATTTTAAGCAGGGAAGTTATGTGATAGGTTTTACAAAGATCATCCGGCTGTTGTATGAGAAGTGGACTGTGAGGGAGGATGGGAGGAAGCCAGGACCTTTGTTAGGGGCTATTGTAGGAGTCCAGGAATGAGAGGATGGTAGTTTATTCTAAGATGCTTTAGGGGGAGCTTCTGAGAAATGAGTGCACTTGGAATATATTTTGGGAGAGCTGACAGGACTTGCTGACAACATGTAGGTTGATGATGAAGAATCAAGGATAACTCTTAGGTTTGTACCCTAAACAATTGACTCAGGATGGTACCATTATCCAAGATGAGAAATATTGTAGGCAGGGATGGCTTTTTTTTTTTTTTAAGATTTTATTTATTTACTTATTTGACAGGCAGAGATCATGAGTAGGCAGAGAGGCAGGCAGAGAGAGAGGAGGAAGGAGGCTCCCTGCTGAGCAGAGAGCTCGATGCAGGGCTCAATCCCAGGACCCTGAGATCATGACCCACTGAGCCACTCAGGTGCCCCAGCACGGATGGCTTTTATTACTCATTTATTTGAGGGCAGATGAAGAGTTCTTTGAAGGGCATATTCAAGTTTATTTGTTTATCTGCCATTTATTTATTTATATTAAACACTTAGATGAAAATACAGAGTAGACAGCTGAATCTACAAATTTAGAGCTCATGAGTGCGATCCAGGCCGGAGATAGAAATTTGGGAACAGGAACATGTTTAAGATAAAGGAAAGTGAATGAGTGTGTCATCCTCTCTCTGGAGGAGTTTGTGTTCTTGGGGAGAGGCCTAGGGCTGTGTTGTAAAAACTAAAAAGTAAAGTAAATGACAGAGAAATGGTACTGTCAGTCAAGCAGAGACCTACTTCTGGAGCAACTGTAATGCACCACGCTCTGCCCACTGCTGCTGTTCATGGGGTAGATGAGATGGACATGATCCTTGCCCTCAGAGAACTTACTGGCTATCATTTCTCCTGCTTACTCCTAGTTCAAGAGCTATCAGGGGATATGGGACAATAAGATTCTCCCACTTATTTTGATACAGTGAATATACTTTCTTTCCACCCTCCCAGGCTAGAGAATCCTGATAATTAAGTTTGGGGTATGTCCAAAATTTATCTCCACATACATGCACGTGGATATGCAGTGATTGTAGCCAGGATGAGGGTTGCACTCAAGAAATGGGATAAAATCCTGGGGTCATCCAGATTTCTCTTAGGTCAAGGCCATGGTCCAGAGTCATTGTCCTTTGGATAGAGAAGGGACCAACATTTACTGAATCCCTAGTGTGTACCTGTAGTAAATAACCTTTACCTATATTAAGTTAACCCTTCCTGTATTGTTTGGGATAGGTGGCACTATCCCCTTTTCACAGACCGGAAAACTGAGGCTTAAAAGCCCAGTAAATCTTCCAATGTCAGAGGGTGAGGCATTGGCGGATCTCTTACCCACCCTAAAGTCTGATGTGAAACATTGTGTTCTTTCAACTCAAAAGCTCAAAGAAACACAAAATAAACTTAGTATTTCTTTCACATTAGAATATATATTTAAATTAGGTTTACTTTTCCTTCCCTAGCTGCCTTTCCTTGGGCCGAAATATCTTCAATTCTTTCAACTATACTACATGTGACATGTTAGCTGTTAAAGAGCTTGGCATAGTGCCTGGTAGATGCTAAGTGCTTAACAGTTACTAGTTAATATGATCATACCATTGGCAGCTAAGGAAACTGAGTTTCAAGAAGGGAAGAACTTGCCCAGTGTCCCACACTTAATCATTTATTCTACTTCCAAGTTCTAGGACCCTGAGATCATGAGGTGAGCTGAAATCAAGAGTCAGGTGCTTAACCGACTGAGCCACCCAGGTGCCCTATATCAGTGTTTAATCCTTAAATGTAGTCCAGTTAGAATAGAGCCATTCCTTTCTCTACTCCTTTATTTAGGCTTCTATACTTCTTTTAATATGATCCTGATTGTTTTAGCTTTCAGAGAACTCTCCTTGTATCCAAGGCTTGTGCCTCCTCATTCGGTTTGGTGCGGCAGTTTGTTTATTCATTCACGTTCTGAAATTGGAGTTGGCCGGCTGGCAGAATTTAATCAGAAGATTGTGTAAACATGGCAAGAGGCTGCCCAAATCCATAACTATAATGAGAGAATGGGTGACGGGAGAATCGGATGAAAAGGCAGCTCGCTTTGCAAAGGGGGAAACTCTAACTCCCTCCTCCCTTCCACTTCTTACTACCCACCTATGAGGAGAAGAAGAGCTCAAACCAAAGTTAAAAGTGTGGAGTGAGATCAGCCCCAAGTGACCTCAGGGAATTTCTTTTTTTTTTTTTTTTAAAGATTTTATTTATTTATTTGACAGAGATCACAAGTAGGCAGAGAGGCAGGCAGAGAGAGAGAGAAGGGGAAGCAGGCTCCCCGCTGCTCAGAGAGCCCGATGTGGGGCTCAATCCCAGGACCCTGGGATCATGATCTGAGCTGAAGGCAGAGGCTTTAACCCACTGAGCCACCCAGGCGCCCCAACCTCAGAGAATTTCTAAGTGAGGGTGTTAATTAGACAAAGGGAGTATGTCTTGTTTGAGTGGTGGCGTGTCTGAAAGAAAAGAGTTGCGTCTTAGAATCAGATTCCGGGGAAGTGGAATCAGGAACCAGTGAAGTCCAGGAAGCTCTGAGAAGAACTCCAGCTGCTCCCTGCATGCTCCCACCTACTGGGGTGCCTCCAGGGGATCCATGTGGCACTCATTGCTTTAGTTTAAGAGCTGCAACAGTATGTATACAACATTCGGGATTGTAAAGAGATTTTCTTATTGGAATCTCACAGGAGTTCTGTGAGGGGTGCAGAGCGAGGAGACACGATCTGGTGCAGGAGATATGAGCAAAAGTTCAGGGTCTGGAGGACCAGCTTGTTACGGGAGTCTTGCCATGGCATTAAGCCTCTCCACATTTTGTTTTTCTCATCTGTAAATTAGATATAATAATACGTATAGCTCCGGGCTTTGGTGAGGATTAATAGCAATACAAGTAATGGTGCCTGGCATATATTATGCGCTTGGTTCGTATTTGCTATTACTATTATCCCATTTGATGGATGAGAAAACTTAGCTTCTGAAAGTGCCTTGCTCAAGGCTTCCAGGGCTGGACAAGGTCCTGTACCTTCGGACTTGCAGCCAGCTCTGCCCGCTCCAGCCCATTGAACGGCATCGATTCATCTCCCTTGGAAGTCAGAACAGTGGCCTTGGGGCGAGGATGCTGTCAGGTTAGAAGGTAAAAGATTTTTTTGTTGTTGTTGTTTTTCCTAAACAGGGTTTTACTTCAGGTCATTCAAATGCTGCTGTAGTTGGTAAATCCATTGCAGTTTCTTAAGTACCCTTTAATTGCTAAGGTTGCTCGAGGTTCTAGGGCAAAGGTGTTTGGGTTTCTCTGTTTTAAACAAGACGAATAAGCAAACCAGTAGGAACACGACGTGGGAGGAAGAGGCTGGACTGGCCGGGGGGCTGAGATCCTTTACACAATGACACGCTGTTTGTCTTACCGATCATCTGTCACTTCCTGTGCAAACCTGGTGGGGGAATTGATAAGTACCCGCAGCCCCACCTTTGTGTCCCCAGACAGCCCAGGGAAGAGAGTACATCTTGCAGCCCCAGGGCAAGCTGGCTTTCAGACTGCACTCACTTCTCAGGAGGGTCCTGTAAGGGGCCCGCGGACGGCCAGAGCAGTGTGACCGAGATCACATAGAGAGGAAGTTGCGGAGGCAAGCCTAGAAGGCAGGTCTCTGAGTCCTCAGGTGTGCACGACTGCTGGACCTCACAAATGGCCCAGGAGCCCTCAGAAGAGTCGAGTGTGGGCGAGTGCATGTGTGTGGGTGTGTGTGCACACGGGCGTGCATGTGAGGGAGTTACTGGCATAGGAGTGGAAGAAGAATACCACATTTTGGGCTCTCTCCTGCTATCCCTTCTCATATCTGTGTGTTCAAGGGAACGCCACAGAGAGGAGTCACTTGTGGCAGCCTTGGCATGGGATTGATGTTCCTAAGGAGAAATCTGCATCCTGAGGCTCACACCCGTGGGAGAGGTGGGCATCTCCCACATATCCCCTAGGAATCCCCAAAGTGTGGTCTGTGGACCAAAGGTGGCAGTAACCCCTGACACTGGCACTGGATTGCTAGGGAGAAAGGTGGCATCCTGGGCCCCAGCATGGACCTGCTGAATGAGAATCTGGATTTTAACAAGATGCTAATGGTGACTTACGGGCAGATTAAAGTTTGCGACGAGACTAGGAGATGGTAGGAACTCCTGGTCCAGGCAGGAGAAAACAAAAAGTTTGTGTCATGTGAAGCTTTGATTGAGAATTGATTGGCAAGCCCTATGGAGAAGTATTTCTAGACTCACCATGGTCAATTAGTGATACCTACTACAGGTGTGGGATGGGGAATTGGGTCCCGAGGATGGGGTGTTAGCTGTCACCAACTAGACTACATCAGAAGGCTCTTTGTGCTCTGACATTCTCTAAACTTAATGCTGGCAAACCCTCTTGGACCAGAGACTGGGTGATGTCTTTTGGAAGTCACATTGGTTCTGCCATTCGCTAGCTCTGTGAACTTGGGGACATCATTTATACACCTGGAGCCTCCAATTCCACATTTGTGTATATTCTCTTGGTTCTCACATCAATACTTTGAGGAGAGTGTTCTATATATCCCCACTCTACATGAAGAGACTAAGGCTGAGTGTGTTATTCCTCATTGAACATTCTGCTTTTTAATGGGGAATGATGTTTTCAAAGTCAAAGGGATTTTTTCCTTCCCCACCCCCAAACCCCCTGCCCTGCCTCTCAAATTCCTCATATCAGGGAGCTCATATGATTATTGTCTTTCTCTGATTGACTTATTTTGCTCAGCATAATACCCTCTTGTTCCATCCACATTGTCACAAATGGCAAGATTTCATTTCTTTCGATGGCTGCATAGTATTCCATTGTATATATATACACCACATCTTCTTTATCCATTCATCTGTTGATGGACATCTAGGTTCTTTCCATAGTTTAGCTATTGTGGACATTGCTGCTATAAACATTGGGGTGCACATGCCCCTTCGGGTCACTACATTTGAAAAGAATGAAACAAGATAGGATCAGGAGGGAGACAAACCATAAGAGACTCTTAATCTCACAAAACAAACTGAGGGTTGCTGAGGGGAGCGGGGTAGGGAGAGGGTGGTTGGGTTATGGACATTGGGGAGGGTATGTGGTATGGTTAGTGCTGTGAAATGTGTAAGCCTGATGATTCACAGACCTGTACCCCTGGGGCAAATAATATATGTTAATAAAAATAATAATTTAAAAAAGTCAAAGGGATACCTTCATCGTGGCAGAAGTTCAGCCCCATGATAGGCCGCCCAGTTGTGGGTGGGAGGAGAGGTATGTTCTGGGTAGACAGCAGATTGTGAGATTCCAGTGCTCCTGAAATTGCACCACAAAAGTGGTAGCTGGCTCTGCCAAGAAGGCTTGGCATGAGCTGAGTTTGTCACCTTGTAGCAATGAGTGCTTTCTTGGCCCTTTGCAGCCTAGAGATTCTGGCTGGCCATGCTAGGGCAGGGAAGTGCCCAGCCAAGTTGGAAGGCAAGACCTAAGATGAGGTGACTGGCAAAGGGGGAGCCACGGAGCCGGGCACAACCAGCCTGCTGTGCCTCATGTTCACAGGACAGAGCCCATCTCCAAATTAAATCTCCTGGAATTCTCACTTGGGGAGAGGTGAAGGAGAGCAAATCAACAGAACAAAGGTGAGAGAACATGAACCAGTTTTCCATCCTCAATAGCCAAAGACCAAGTAATCTTGGGAACAATGCATTAGTTCTGAGTTTAATCTAATTAGTAGGGTCTATTAATGGATTTTCTCCCACTATGAAGCAGAGTAGCATAGTGGCTAAGTGTTTCGGTCCTAAATCATTCACCAGGGTTCAAGTCCTCTACCATCATTTGCTAGTTATGGGAGAGTGGCCATGTTTATTACTTGTTAATTTCAACTTTTCCTATCTGTAATGTCCAGATGACAATAGAACCTGCTTCACAGATGTGTCTGGAAGATTCAATGAGAAAATGCTTTTAAACTCATCACAGTGCCTGACACAGCAAATACTTAGAACTTGATAGTTTAAAATATTATGCTACTGTTGGTTTCATTATCGTTGTCATGACCGTTGGTGTTATGAGGAGGTCCAATATGTAACGATCCTTTTTGCTGCTTGAGTTCTGAGTCAGGTAAGAAATAAGTGGAAGGGAATAAAAGGTACAGCATAAAAAAAAAATAAAGGCACAGCACAGGAAATCAAATAAAAAAATAAAAAATATATAAAAGGTTCATGGGGAAAAATAAACCCAAAAGAAATAAGATAAAGGAGCAAATGAGATAAGAGACCAAAATGCCTCCTTTATCACTGAAAAGCTGACGCTGGAGGCTGAGAGTTGGGTAGACAGGATTCCAGAGCCCTAGTGCCCCAACCTGGCCAGCACAAACCATCTTGGGAAGACCTACTTCTGTATGTTGGAGACAAGCCATGTTGGGGGAACTGACTTCTACCAAGAGGATGGGAGTGAGCTCTCTACCGGTCACCTGGCTCTCAATTAGGAAGAGAGAAAACCTAGAGCTTTGTACACCTTCCCCTCAAATTGGTCCTCAAATTGGAGATGAGCCACTCCTCCTGTTGGAGGTAGATATTAGGATGAGGAAGAGAGGTGAAGAAAGTCCTGGGATTTTACAGTAATGGAGGCTGCCCCAGATGGAAGGAATGTCAGGAGTGGACGGGAATTGTTTCCCCAACCTTCAACTCCTGACAAGGACAGTGTTGTACTTGGCATATTTGACACTTGGAGAAGATCATTTAACACAGTCCCCACCCTTAGACAACAGAATTAATTTCAGTAATAACTACGTAATGATCAGAAATCATCATTATTTTCTGGACTCAATCTTTAGTTTTAAAACAGTTGAGAAACAAAAGAGCAGGAATTTGTTTCCTGTGACATTATTCAAGCTCAGTAAATATTTCATATCTGAACCAAACTCTTCACTTACCAAATGAAAATATTATACTTTGCATTTTATCACCGTTCTGCGGTTTTAAATTTTAAGCCCACACAAGAGCTTCAAGTGGTGACGTAGAATGACAGAACTGAATTAGCTCAAATGCTGTTCCTCGTTCTCTCTGATTAACGTGCAATCTTTATTTCTCATCTGCTGTTCCAGTGCAGGGGTCCGTATTACCGCAGGGCCTGGAGGCAGCAACAGTGCCTGCGGTGAGCTCAAGTGATTTCAAACAGTCACACACTTGGGCTGGAAATTAGTGGGTGACGCTGCGCCCACATTTCAGACTTATGTATTATCAAAATCCAGCAATAGCCTTGGCAACTGTTTAGAACTTAGACCAACCAAAGATTTGTTTGTTTGTTTGTTTTGGGAAAAGGATGTGTATGTTATCACTGGCATTGTTTGGAATTTCAGGCTCACGGTGATGATACAAAGAAGACTGATTTCCGATTATTTTAAAAATGTCTGTTTTAAATTCCCTGCAGACAAGCCCATTCTTGTTACCCACGCCAGGCACATCTGTTGCCCCCATTGTCTGGCCCGTGTTACACCACTGAGTAAAAACCGCTCTGAGTTGGGAGGTAGGATTTCTGGGTACCCCTCATGTTCCTGCCTGTAACTGATAAGTCTCATTTCCTAATCGGGCAAATCTCATTTTCCTTTGGGCCTCAGTTTTCCTAATTGTAAGTTAAGGGGACTGGACTGGGTCATCTCTAAAGTTTTTTCTCGGCTCTAAACTCTGGCTCGAAAAGTCATCTTTCAACCAGGGAGTGGGAGACTGGAAAACACATTTGGAATCTGAATGTGTCTCTGTTCAGGGAGCTTGGGCTGATTTATGGGCCGAGTCAGTGAAAGGAGATCATCTGCCTTTGATTTATGTCAGATGCATGCTGTGCTCAGGCTTCTGCTGTTCTGGAGGGGCTGGAGCTGAAGTAGAGGAAGTTTCTGGGTTGGCTCTGAGAGCGATGGAGAGGAAGAGTCTATGGCTCGGTGCGGGCAGTGGTGATGGTGCCAGCACATGTTTCCTGAGTGCTTATTACCTGCTAGGTGTGGCAGTCCTAGCGGGTAGTGCTATTACCTGCTATTACATTGCTTATTACATGCTAGGTGTCCCAATGTCTTAATGTCATCTTGGGGAAGACTCTACCATTTACCCATCCTTAACATGAAGAGACTGAAGCCGTGCTACAGAGTGAATGGTGGTTGTCAGATTTGAATCCTGGTTGTCTGGCTTCAGAGTCCATCTTTTACCTAGTGTGGTAGGGAGTTAGGGGTGTGAGTTGCTGTTCTCCCCTAGATCTTTGTGTCTCTGTTCCAGCTGGCCATGTCCCAGGCAGTCTGTTCCCGGTCCTGGCATTATAGGAAGGGCCCAAGAGACTCTGCTGAGGGCAGCATTTCGCTTTGTTTCAGATCTTTTCTGTTCCTGGCACAGTGTATGACCACGAGTTGTTAATTTCTAGAGGGATCTTTGAATCTGATCTTGAGTCTGATTTGTCTCTGACCTGAGACTAGAGAGATTAGAGCAACAGGCAGGTTGAGTGACTTGTTGAAGATCACTGAGACTTCAGGACACGGGTGTAGCCGGGATCCCACTCTTCAGCCTGCCTTCACAGGCCATCAGGTTCCTGTGTGCACTGAGGGTCTGGCCTGGCTTCTTCCCATCTTGGACTTTAAGGTCCCCAGGCCACATCCAGGAATTATCCAGGCCTGTCTCCTGTTGTGGCACTTGGTTACCCTCCTCTTCTGTCCATGAGTGGTCTCTACTGTTTTAGTAGTAAACTGTATTTCATGGGGATTTTGAAATTTATCTGTTTTACAGAGCATTATTTCTCTCTGTGAAGAACCTGAGTGTGGATATGTCACACATGATGATTCCATTCATTCAGCAAATACTCAAGCATTTATTGTGTCTTTTCTAGGCCCTGAAGTCATAGGCAGACCCAGTCCCTGCCTTTGTGGAGCTTATATTCAAGTGGGGGACAGATGCCACATAAGCCATGATATAATGTTTTAGTTACGCTTGCCATTACTTAATTCACATCTGCATGTGAGGGTATAAAGGCTTATTTTCTGAGTGTTACCGGTAGTCCAAAAAGGACTATGAGCTCTTTTCTAATCATAGCTTTCCCCTGAAATCTTATATTTCATTTTTAGTATATCTCACTTTGTTTAAAAAATGAGGCATATTTTACAGTACATTGTCAAAAATGTCACATTGTTCTTTATCCAAAACAAATGAAATTTACCTTGTAGCCAGGTCTCTTTCTGAAACAGCTATAGATCTGAGCAGAGAACAATAGAAGGTAATACATCTTCCACTGTGATTGTCCTAGCATTCATCATCTTCCCTCAATATTTTTTTTATTAAAAACAAAAGGTTAGAAAGTCCATTTTGTTTGTATTGGCAGTCAAAATTTGCTGAAGAAGTGCAACTGGCTGGGGGTTCTCCTCTGCATCTGTGTGTAATAAGTTGTAATACCTGGTAAAGGTGATAGAACTTTCTGTTTTCTCTCAAGATATTTCAGCTGTGGCACACCGACTTTCCAACCCAGCCTCACTGTACATGGTAATCCCACGTGCTTCTCACGTTATAAAACCGAGAGTAGAACTGCTGACCAGAAGCTTAAGAACCTTCTCACAGGTGTGATTTTTCCTGAAACCTGAGTTAGAATTCCACCATCTCCACTTCCATCCATTCATTCATCCAACACGTATGGATGAAGCCTCTTCCACGAGTCTGGTACTGTAGCTACTATATGGGGAGAACACACTAAACAGACTGTCTCAGCTTCCGTGGAACCTGTGTTCTAGTTGGGTTGACTCCTATGAATAAGTACATAAATGAACAAGGTAATTTCAAATTTTGATAAGGACAATGGAAGAAAATACCAGGGTTATGGGAACAAGACTAACATGGTGGTTGCAGTGATGAAGAGCAGAGCATTTTTGAGAAAATGACTTTTAAATGGCATCTTAAAGGAAAAAGAAGAAACCGGCTGGGCAAGGACCAGACAGAGAGCATCACAACACATGCAGGGGCTCTGAGGCAGGAAATGGCTTATATGTTTGAAGACTGGAGGAAAACCAAAGCACATGGAGTCCTGAGAGCAGAGGTGGTGGTGGGGAGAGTGATGAGATGGGAGAGTGAAGAAGAAGCAGGTAGGACCATTAGGGTCTTTAGGGCAAGCTAGAGAGTTTGGACTTGATTCTAAGTATAGTTGGGTAGCCAAGTAGGGTTTGACAAGGGAGTGATGATTACATTTTAGGAAGTTCATTTCATGTAACCATTCACTCTTAGAGCAGCATTGAAAAGAGGGAGGCTGAGGCACGTGGGTTGCTCAGTGGGTTAAACCTCTGCCTTCAGCTTGGGTCATGATCCCAGGGTCCTCGGATCGAGCCCCACATCGGGCTCTCTGCTCAACGGGGAGCCTGCTTTCCTCTCTCTCTCTCTGCCTATTTGTGATCTCTGTCAAATAAATAAATTTTTAAAAATCTTAAAAAAAAAAAAAAAAGTAAAGAGGGAGGCTGTCACAGTTGTCCAGGCGGAGATGCTGGTGGCCTGGCCTATCATGGTCAAGTGGAAATGGTGGAACAAAAATTTTCAAGATAAACTGGGGAGTGGGGGCCAGGGGAAGAGAGTCAAGGCTGTCTTTCTGATGTTTGGCATGGGCAATTTATTAGTTGTGCAGTCTTGGGAGAGTCTTACCTTCTCTGAGCCTGGAGATTGGCTGGGGCAGGCAGGAGACTCTGGGTGGAGACTGAAGACCTGGTTGAGATAAGTCCAGGGGATGGTGAAGGATAGATGGGAAATGATGCATGTGTCGGTGATGTGCAGTGAATTCTGCCTCCACCAAGAATCTCAAAATGTCACTGCCTGACAAAACCTTAAAATACCAATAGTGCAAATTACCTGGGCAAAATGACTGATATATATTGCTTCTGCTTATACCCACCATGCCTCATTAAGAGAAATTAATAAAGACATGTTTTTTGACTACAGTATGTATTATTCAAGACTTTTGGATTATAAATGAAAGAAATGCAGCTTGAATTCATCAAAGCAAAAAGAAAAATTATTGGCTGGCAAATGAAAAGATGAGAGTGTAGCTGAATGAACTTCAGGCATGGTGAGATCTAGGTGCTCAAGTCTTACGATTAGTCATCTGATTTTCTCTAAGTATGGGATCTGCTTTCTTTTGTGCTAGCTGCTTTCTTGGTTCAGTTTTCCTGAAGGAGTAGAAAAGATGTCAACCCTTACTTCCGGATTTATATCCTAGCAGCTCCAATAGAAGGTAAGCCCCTGTTTGATAGTAGTTACAACAAATCTGGGTATAGGTTCTGGTGAACTGGTTTGGATTGGCTGTTCATCTCTAAAACAAACTCAGTGGTCAGAGGGTGGATGGGCTAAGGTCTGGCTGATGAATAGAGTCATCCCTACCTAAACCATATGAGAGAAAGTAAGAAATTCCTAAAGGAAAACTGGGCTGCTCCTGCTGGAGTATATAATGCAAGCTGGGAAGGCAAAAATAATACACCCAAAAGAGACCCTTTGAAATCCATGTCAGAATCTTACCTGTCAAACAGGTAAGCCCTCATAGCTCCGTTCACCCTGCTTTCGTTGGAGGTAGTGAGAACGGGGAGGCATACAGCCTTACAACCCTCAGAAGGCAGAAGCAGTCCTTTTCATTGTACCTTGTGGTTTCAAACCTGCAGGAAAGGTAGGGAGATGCTATGGAAATCAAGCCAGGTATGGGAACCTTTGGAATCAAGTTGGGTAGATCAAATTTTTTGGCATGTGGGAGCAGGTAGTGGTAAATGGCGCTGAGGCATTTTTACTCAGCAATTTTCCAACACAGGCATTTCTTAAATCTTCCCAGGGCTTGTCAGGTTCCTTAGAAAGTAGTTTATCACAGTATCATAGACTGTCAGAGCTGGAAGGCGTCTTTCAGTCTTAGACATCTTTCAGTCCAAACTGGTCTCTCTATTCATGTAAGAATATTGAGGCCTGGAGCACTGAATTGGGAGAAAAATCTTGAATCCCAGGCTTTGTGATTTCATTTCTGTGAATAGTGTACTGAGTCTCTTATTGCTTCCCTTGGTGAATGTGCTTCACACATGAGCTGTCTCCTCTTTTTTCCTGTAAAGAGAGTCTGTTTGGTTTCCCATGGGAAAACTCCTGGTCCAGATTTCACTTGGTTTTCCAATCCTTGAGTTTAAACATCCCTATGAGAACTAAGGTTTCTTTGGAAGACGATGGGTAGGTGACCTAACTCACCTTTGAGGCACTTTGTGCCCAAGGAACACAAGATCATGGATAGTCGTCTTGATTCAATGACAGCCCCAGTGCCTGTTTGACTCCATCGGCCCTCAGAATTCATTTACATCCGAACCCCTGGGAATGTCTTCCTTTGAATTGTCCACTCCTATGGCTCAGGATGGAGCATCTCTTCCTGAATGAGGACTTGCCAGGCTGGAGGAGAAACCTGAATGTTGGACTCAGAGAGCCTGGAATGCAAATCCAGGCTCTAACATTTATAAGTCACAGGAGTGCAACCAAATTACTAAACATTGCCGAGCCTCAGTTCTTTTATTTAGAATGAACAAACGCATGCAAGCTTACCTCATTAGGCGGAGAGGATGAAATGAGAGCCTCTCTCCAAGCCTGGGAGAGTCTAAGCACTCAGTGTGTGTGAGCTGGGGGGGGGGGTATTATTCTCGTGATTCCAGGTAATAGTGGAGGAGGGATTGAAATACTGTGTAACTCAAGCTAGGTAGCCATTCAGAGGGAAGTATGTACCGTGGGGATCCACCGAAAGATGGACTCAACTTGGTCCAACTCCCATTCCGCACATCTCTATTTAGAGTCCCCCGAATGTAGACATTCTGCACTTTCTTCCAGAACACCCCTTTATTTATCACTTAGTTTTGATGACTTGTACATGATTCCCTGAATTCACTGATTTTGATAACTTTCTCTCCTTCAGTGCCATAGATTCCTCCTCTGATCAATACTGCTCACTCATCAAGGACTCTGCAAAATAACACACGTAGAGCACCTAGTCCACAGTGGCTGGCCCATGGTAACTAATCAATAAAATGTTGGTTACCAAGATTACTCTTCTGACCGCTCCTGGAATTATTATCAAGTACCTGGCCCAGGAATAATGATGAAGCTGTGAATCGTAAGGGATGTCGGGGGACATCCCATAAAAGGACATGTTTTGTCCTTTTAAAAAGGCTAAGCCTTATTCACATTCATCATCCTATTTTTTTTTTCTGGCAGGAGAAATAAATTATTAGGTCAACTTCTCATCCTTCTTTTTAAGGTCAATTCATGTCAATTTTTTTTTTTTAACTTTTTCATAGATCGCATTCGTTACCTGCTAGTCCCAATCATTTCCTCTTCGCTAATCTGTTTTGGTGCTTGGATTAGATCTGAGAGGCCAAAAGACATCCATTACAGAGACAAGATTTGCCACATAAGAGTTTGATTTCATCATCACTGTCAGTTTGCAGGGCACTTTCTCAAACATGCTCTCATTTAATCTTCAAAATAACCCAGGGTGAAAGCATATTACTGTACCTGTTTTTCAAGGATGGTGTCAGCGAAGAGTTAAGTAACTTGTCTGGTGCCACACAGAAGGAAAGGTTTGATCTTTGGATCAAACCTTGTTCTGCTGTCTCACAGGGGTCCTTGCAGGATCTGGTGTCAATTGTTTCTTGTAACGAGTCAGCGTGGGGCGTTAAGTCATTACAGCCATCCTTCACATTGGCCTGGGGACAAATGTGGGGAGGAAACAGGGCATAGCAGAGACACTGATGTCCACCAGAGGCTGCATGTGTGGGCTGGACCATTAGCTGTAGGAGTTTGGTTGGCGTCTTTTACGGTGACCTCAAGGGCACTTCCACTGGCTAAGCTCTCTGCCTTGTATTGGTTGGGTTCAGTGCTGATTGCACCTCTGGGTTACAGCTGCGATGGGCCCAGCAAGGGCAGACTATGAGAAGTATTTCTGAAATCCAAGACACCTAGGTGTGGAAGCAACTGTTTACCAGCTGTGTGACTTTGGGCAAATATATGTTCTTAACCTCCATCTCTGCATCTGTACTGTGAAGACAAGGATGCTTGGGTCTTCCTGTCTGTGTTGTGAGGAAGGGTAAGTTAAATTAGCTGATTTACCTAGAGTGCCTAGGAAATCATCAGGCTGAACAAGCGCGGCTTACTGTCATCACTGGCTGTCTTGTTTTTTAAAAGGAAAGGCCTTCAAGCACAGAGTTGTATAGGGAAGTGTTAAGTTCTCCAAGCCTATTCATAGGCCCTTATGTCCCACTTTTTTGTGTGATCTTGGCATGGCCTTCAGATTCAATTACTCATTTTACACTAATAATGTCCAAATGTATATTTTGAGCCCCAGATAAGCGTACACAATTGCCTGATTAATATTTCTTCTCAACTGCTTCAGATGTGCTGCAAATTCAATGTGTCCAAAACAGAGTTCAAACTCTACTCCAAACCTGATCTTCTTTAGGTTTTTTCCTTTCCCAGCAAATGGCCAGAAGCCCAGGACCGTCCTTGAAACACCCTCCCTGATCTAATCCATCAGAACGTCCTGTCTGAGCTGCTGCTTCCATAAACATCGAATCTGCCCATTTCCTGCCATGTGCAGCACCATCCAAGTCAAATAGACCATCATCTCCTGCCTGAACTGCGACACTAGCCTCCAGCTGCCTGCCCTACATCTACTTCAGCCTCTTGCAGGCCGTTCAGAGTGATTGTTTTGGAAGGCAACGATCCTGTGTCCTCCTCCATCTCCATCCCACCCCCAAACACCTCTCTAGTGGTTTCCCATTGATTTTAAAGTCAAACATGCTCCAGAACATGCCTATAAGGTCCATCATGATCTGGCCCCTATCTGTCCTTCAGGCTCATTTCCCGTGTTTCTACCACAAGTGCTTTGTCCACGGTTACCCTTCTGCTGAGAATATCTTTCCATCCCATTTTCCTGGAAACTGAATCTACTTTTCCTCTGGCTCAGATTACGCCTTCCCTGACCTCTGTCATGAGTTCTCATCTCCCTTTTGTAAGCTTCCCTGTTACCCCAAATCTCTCTCTCATAAATATAGTATGGTTGCAAGTATGCATTTACTTGCGTGATTTTTGTTTTGTATTTGTCTGTCCAGACTAGACTAGAGTCTTCATCCTCTGTGTGTTACCCTGTTCCAAGGACCCAGCACAGTGGCTGGCACACAGAAGATAGCCAATGATTATTTGTCCCATGCACGAGAATCTTGAAGGAGAATTCAAGATTTGGAACCATGGATCCAGCACCATCATTCTAGTGCATGGGTCGCTAAACAGCAGTTCACGTATCATTAGCTAGTTTGCCCTTGCTAGTAAGTGTCAAAGCTGGGATTTGAATCCAGGTCTTCTGTAGGAAAAAACAATTTTATGAGTCTGATGTGCTCAGAGGGCTCCCTCTTGAATTCTGTTCAAAAAGGAACAGAGGCCTTGCCCTGGGAACAGTTTTGCTCCAAAGTCAGTCATCTAGAACTGTAGATTTAGAAATGTGGATGAGTAAATGATTCATTTGGAAATGACTCAGAGCCTTCTAAAAACCTTAGGAAACATATTCTTTTTATCCCTGGCTGGCCATGCATGAGACTTAGAAACCAATGGAATGATAAAGAACATATTTTCTACCCTCATTTGACATCACCTGAGTTTCAGTGAAATCTTATCTTCCGTGATGGGAGGAAGTAGAGTTTATAGAGTCAGGCATAGTCTGATCTCCTGTTCCATTCCAGCCCAGATTCATGCCCCCATCTGTTTCTTAAGTTTTGATGAGGAACGCCTTAAGTAGAACCTGCATTATATATTTTCTTGATATTATCTTTTCAACTGCATTCTTACAGCTGTCATCATAAGATCCTTGTCACCTCAAGTGTTGGTGCTGATTTGAAGGTCGATAGTATCTCCTCAGCTGGTCTATCTCTCCCCTTAATGGGAGAGTCTTCCTCTTGAGGGTGAGCTCACGAGCCTAGGGTGGCTTCCCAACATGAAGCTCTTCTTGGTCTTCAAGGGGCTTCTTGATAATGTTCCATTTGTCTTCTTTCCTTATCACGTGCCATCAGAATATTTTTTCCCATTGCCTTTCAGTGGCTTAACTCACAGATTCAAAAAATAGTTACCGAGCCCCTGCTATGTGGTGGGGACTCTGTCACACACTGGAGTAGAGCAGTAGCAAGATAGTTACGGCACCTTCTCTTCTAGACCCGTGTCCCTGAGGACAGACAGACATTTAATTAATTCACCTGTGTGAGGGAAATGATGACAAGGGCTCAGGGTCGGGGGGAGAGGTACTGGGAGTATATGAGAAGGACCCTCACTTAGGAAAACATGGAAGGCTTCTTTGGGGGAAATGGTCCTGTTTAGTCTGAAATCATGCCCTGTGTTCATTCCCATTTTCTTCCTTATAGGAAAAACATTCTTCTCTCTCTCTATTCAAAAGTATTCAGTAGCAACCTTTTAGGCAAAAACAACCTACTTTTAGAGCTCAGGCTCTCAAATCAAACGGAGTTGAAGTCAAATCCCAGCTCTACCAATTCCTGGCTTGGTGTCTTTATGCAAATTATTCACTTTGCTATGCATAGTGTTTGCTCAACTGTCAGATAAGGATTATAACACCTTCTCTCAGGGTTGTTCTGGGTGTGAAGTACTTAGCACCAGTGCTGGCGCTCAGTTAACTGCTCGTTTAATATGGCTAAGGTTATTATAAAGATGTTTTATGGGTAAGTGTAAGAATAACACAGAGGGGGGCACCTGGGTAGCTCAGTGGGTTAAAGCCTCTGCCTTCGGCTCAGGTTATGATCTCAGGGTCCTGGGATTGAGTCCTAAATTGGGCTCTCTGCTCAGCAGGGAGCCTGCTTCCTCCTCTCTCTCTCTCTCTCTCTCTCTGCCTGCCTCTCTGCCTACTTGTAAAATGAAAAAAAAATAAAAAAAAAAGAATAACACAGAGGACATTGGGAGAAGGAGAGGAGAAGTGAGTTGAGGGAAATCGGAGGGGGAGATGAAGCATGAGAGACTATGGACTCTGAGAAACAAACTGAGTGTTTTGGAGGGGAGGGGGGTGGGGGATGGGTGAGCCTGGTGGTGGGTATTAAGGAGGGCACGTATTGCTTGGAGCACTTGGTGTGGTGCATAAACAATGAATCTTGGAACACTGAAAAAATAAAATGAAAACGTATTGCAGGATTGGCTTCTAGAACCTGCTTCTTTCTCTTTTCCTTACAATCATTCTACAGACATCAACTGGGTATTTTATCAGATATTAGGAGTACATCAATTAATAAGACGGCCCTGCCATCATCTTTGAAAAATCTCTTCGATCAGTGCCACACCTGTCCTCAGGGCCATACCCACTCGTAGGTCTGGGTTTGAGAGCAGCCCAGGCCCCAGAGAAATGCGACTTGGCACGCATCCCCTCACCGGCTCTAGAAAGGTGATTCTGAGAACTGATGCGGCCTGGTGCGCTGTGCCTGGGTCCTTCCAGGCTTACGTGACTCTGCCTGGATTTCTCCCAGTCTAACAACAGCCTTTTGCTTCCTGGCACCTCCCCATATCACCCCCGGCGTGTGGCTGAGCTCATAAAAGGTGCCCAGGGAAAGCTGGTTCATGAGTTGTGCTGAGAGCCCAAGACTAATGTGGGACCTCAGCCAGTGTTCTCCAGTTGGACGATCTGTTTGATGCATGAAGTGTTTGCCAAGCACCTCACGTTGACTTTGTAGCTGTCACTGCCGGGATGGGAGGCACCAAGGGGAAGCCAAGAGTGCTGCCTTCTCGATTAGGCAAAACATACACAGTGTTCTGCTGTCTCGGCTCAGCCCCATCGCTCAGGTCCCTGGGCCTCCTCATCATCCACTGACGAGAACTAGCTCTGCGCAGAATCTTCCTTTGCGGGGGCAATGCCCAGAGGCCCTCACGTGGGGTGCTGGATTCTGTAGGAGAAGCAAAACCACAACAGATAAAGTGATTCTATTCCGAGTGAAGGAAGGCAGATTCCACTTTTGGACTCCCAGATTCTACCTCCCTCCCTTCTACCTTACGCCTGGATTGGAGACCCATCTTAGGGTCTTGGAACTTGGAAAAACTTAGGACTTGGAAAAAACATTCCCTCCTCACTTGACCTCAGATTCCTTGTCTGTGGTGTGGGCATTCATTCATTCAGCTACACTCTTCTTTCTTTCTTTCTTGCTTGCTTGCTTGCTTGCTTGCTTTTTTAAAAGTAGGTTCCACACCCAGTGTGGAGCTTGAACTCGAAACCCTGAGATCAAAAGTCTCATGTTCTACCTGGCTGA
Organism: Enhydra lutris kenyoni; assembly: GCF_002288905.1. NCBI lineage: Eukaryota > Metazoa > Chordata > Mammalia > Carnivora > Mustelidae > Enhydra > Enhydra lutris. Next base: position 35,248,451 of record NW_019154089.1, on the reverse strand, counting down.
ACCAGCGAAGCACCCCATTCAGCCTCTCTCTCTCTCTCTCTCTCTCTCTCTTTTATATTTATATTTATTTATTTGAGAGAGAGAGCGAGAGCATGAGTGGGGAGAAAGGGCAGAGGCAGAGGGAGAAGCAGGCCCTCTTGCTGAACAAGGAGCCCGAAGTGGGACCCAATTCCAGGACCCTGGGATCATGACCTGGGCTGAAGGCAGACACTTAACCAACTGAGCCACACTTGACCACACTTAACCGACTGTGCCCTCGGTCACACTTCTAATGCTTGATATGTACCCGGCATTGTGCTTGGGCTGGAAATACAGTGATGTGCAAAGCAGACATATCTGCCCCGTTCCCTTGCCCACCCAACCCCACCCCCCTCCCTGGTCTCACTGAGGCAAGGGAGGTACAGATCTGAAAATGAAATCTGTGACAAACACAGTGAAGTCAGTTTAGTGGCCCCAGGAGAGGTGTGGTGTGGCAGGGCGCTGGGGCTGTGGTGTGTGGCAGAACAGTCCTGTAAGCCGAGGAACAGGGTCTTTTTCCTAACAGTTCAAACAGGGGCCAGTGACGCTTGTCCCCCTTCCCACCTTACACTTACCGTGTAGCTAAATGAGATGTTTGGGAAATTTGTGGCTTCAGACACATGTAAAAACTGCCTCTCAGCTCCAATGTCCTTCCTCAGGACAGCTGCCCTTCATTCTACCTCATTCTTCTTAGACCTCATCCTCTTGGCTCTCAAGAGATCTGCCCTTTTCCTTTATAGCCATAATGGTGATGATGAATGAATTACTTGTTTAGCCTCTGCTCCTTCCCCTGCATCACAAGGACAGGAATTACGTCCATCTTCTTTGTCTGTATAACCTCCGCCTGAAAAAATCTTAGGAGGTGCTCAGTAAATACCTACCAAGTGGTGCCTGGCTGGCTCACTTGGTTGGGCATCTGCTGTAGGCTCAGGTGGTGATCTTGGGGTTCCTGGGATGGAGCCCCCATGTCGGGCTCACTGCTCCGGGAAGAGCCTGCTTCTCCCTTTCCCTCTCCCCTTTCTCACCACTCATGCTCGCTCTTGTATGCACTCTCTCTCTCAGATAAATCTTAAAAAAAAGGTAGCACCTATTGAATGAATCAATAAAATGACGAGAGAGGACTCTGAAATCTAACATATGAAAGAGCATTCTGCAGATCTGTGAAGTGTGTCACTGGGGACTCAGAGACCATGAAATCCACCTCATCTTGTGACCGGCAAAAACGAGACCCGGAGAGGGGAGGTGACCTAGCCAAGTGACACAGCAAGTCACTAGATGAGTCCGGGTCATTGTTCTCTTAGGTTGGAATCTTTTTTCTGTCATTATGGCTATTTTGTCTGAAGCCAGAGGAGCGCTTAGAAGCAGTGTCTCTTAAGGTATAGGTCGTTGCCTCCATATGAGAACTCAAGGAGAGCTGAAGATGTACCCTTGGATCTCTGTCTCCACTGGCCTGCCATTCGTGTCTGGGATGCGGCCGTCAGGGAGTCCTCACCTGACATTCAGTCTTGCCCGCTACAGTGGTCTGTTTGAGAAGACATCTGGGATGTGGCCAGAGCCTCCTTTGGCAAAACATGTATCTGAGCGATCTGCTGCTTGGAATACAGAATTAATATGAATGTGAGTGCGTGTTTGGGGAATGCTAACACCGGCACGACGGCAGTGGGTGGGGAGGAGGCCAGGGGTACATGACCTCGGTGGGATGCAGACCGGGTGCCAAATGGACACAAAGAACTGAGGGAAATATTTGTAGAAATGAAACCTTGGCAAGAGACGTGTATTGCTTCAGGTTGAAGGAACTGCACGATGTGGAGGAAAGGGAGGGCTTCGACGAATCTGAGGCAACTCCGTTATTTCATTTTCATACTCTGCAAATTGTTACTGGATGTTACAAGGCCTCCAAGCCCTGTGCTAACTGCTGGGATCATGGGGGAGAACGCAAGAGGGCTGGTCCCTCTTCTTGGTGCCTGTGGAGCAAAGAGAGAGACCGATATTAAGCAAATAATGACTGTAATGAATGAGTAAATATAAACCGAGATAATTGCAATGAAAGAATCAATCTGCTCCTGTGAAAGCAAATAATAAGGGAACTCACCCAGCCTGTGTGTGTGGGAGAGAGAGGGGCAGGGGTGTGTGTGTGCGTGTGTGTGTGTGTAGGTGGAGGGGTAGATACGTGTGCATGCGTGTGCATGCGTGTGCAGGGGATGCAGGGGCAGGTCCAGCACAGGCTTTCCCGAGGAGATAATACGTGAGCTACAACTTGACAGGTGGTTGCAGCTGACTACATGGAGGGGATTGAAGGAAGGGGAGGGAGTTCTGGACGGAGGGAAGAGCATGTTAGGAAGCCTTGAGGCAGTGGGAAGCAGGTAGCAGGAAACAGAGGAAGACAGGTACAGTGGCTGTGAAGGGGGGAGGGAGCAGGTCCTGTGGAATGGGGCTGGAGATGCCCGCAGTCGGAAGGGGGTAGATCTGCCCAGTCCTCGATGCCCAAGTTCCCAAAGAGTGGTCTGTGCGCTGCGAAGGCACCCAAGCTGTCAATGACAGATCTGTGGTGAGATCCGTCGAGAATGAAGAGTAAGCTTTTATTGCAAAAACTTGACAGTCTGAATCTTGTATTTTGAATGTCTTTTTCATTCATTTTTCAACCAATTCTTTCATATATATGTGTATATATTTTTTCTTTTTCCAGTGGATTATGGGTGAAGAAGAATCTTGTTCCTTGCAGGATTTGGGGTTTTATCTGAAAAGCCTCTGAATGATTTTGCATAGGAGCAAGACAAAATCAGGTCTCAGGTTTTGAAAGGACGCTTGTGGTGATGGTGGGACCCTGGAGAGGAGGGGCTGGGAGGCAGCACGGGGCTGACCCAGGGGCTCAGGGTGTTGCAGCTGCAAGGATGGATTTGGAATTTGAGTGGCCCTTGAAGCCAAGGGACATTTGTCGGCAGGATTTTTGTCCAGGCAGACAAAGGACACAGAGAACTTAGCTTGGGGAGAGTTTGGTGAGTTGGTAGCAGGAAGTATCATTGCTAAGGATACAGAGGGACCTACATTCCCCAGAAAGAAAGAACCTCATTCTCTCCCTGATGGGAGTGGGAGGGGGAGCTAGGGGGTAGAAGCGGGTGAGCTGCCACTCTGGGCCCATTCAGGCAGAAGTGCTGCATGCTGGCCCAGAGATGGCATCAGGGAAATCTGGACTCTTGATGAGCTCAGAGCTCTCTCCACACCCCTGCAGCTTCATTTCTTAATGAGCTTAGAGCCTTCTAGAACGTGTGGGTGAGTGGAGCGTGCAGCAGGCTGGGCTGTGAGAGTCGGGAAAGGCCTATTTCTAAAGACTGGGTGTTCTGAAATCATCAGAGGGAGAAAAACCATGAAAGACTCTTAGCTGTAGGAAACAAACTGAGGGTTGCTGGAGGGAAGGTGGGTGGGGGATGTGGTAATTGGGGGATGGGCATTAAGGAGGGCATGGGTTGTAATGAGCACTGGGTGTTATATGCAACTGATAAATTATTGAACATTAGATCTGAAACTAATGATGTACTCTATGTTGGCTAATTAAATTTAAATAACAATAAAAAAATAAAGACTGGGTACTGTAGGTGAAGGGGGCACTACACTCCCACCTTGGCCTCAAAGCACCATCACTGAGACCCTTCTCTGGGATCCCGGATGACGTTTAGCTGTGTTTTAACCAGGGTGTTGGGTAGAGGAGAGGCAGAAATGGTGGGTACATCTGAGTGCCACTGGCCTAATCTGGACCCCTGAAAGGCTCCAGGAGATTGGCTTCCCCCTAACCTTCCTCAGTGAAACATTAGCCCTTCTGTGGCTTTCGCTCCACTCAGGACGCCTTGTTTATCAACGTTGTTGCTGCTATAAATCAAGTTCACTTCTGGTCATAATCCTTGGGTAGTGGTGGTTGGGAAACCAAGTCAGATTTTTGCCAATTTGATTTCAGATGAGATCTGGTGACAGCAAAGCGAAGAGGGTGACAGATCACAGGCCATTTCCAGAGCAGAGGGGGACTGGTCCTATCTGGGAGGAGCTGGAGGCAATGGTTTGGGGGAAGGCATGGGCCTCTGCCCACACTTCTCTGGTCCCAGGGCATTTACTTCTGGTGGGGTTTATGGATTTCAGATAATAGAATCAAATATGATCAGGCCATAGATATATCATAATGATTAAGTAAAGGATAGTTTGAGGAGGCCTTTGCTAGTCTCCTGAGGCTGCCATAACAAAGTACCACAAACCAGTGGCTTGAACAACAGAACTTTTTCCTTACGGTTCTGGAGACCATAGCTTCGACATCAAGGTGTTGGCAGAGTTATGCTCTCTCTGTCAGCTCTAGGGGAGGCTCCTTCCTTGCCTCTCCTAGCTTCTGGTGGTTTCTGGCAATTCTTGGTGTTACTTGGCTTGTAGATGACTCACTCTAGTCCCTGTCTTTATCTCCATGTGGCCTCCTTCCTTGTGTGTCTGTCTCTTTCTATTTTTATTTTTTTTAAGACTTACCTACTTATTTGAGAGAGAGAGTGTGGGGGAGGGGGCAGAGAGAGAGGATCTCAAGTCGACTCCATGCTGTGCAGAGAGCCTGATATGGGGCTGGATCCCAGGACCCTGAGATCAGGACCTGAGCCAAAGTCAAGAGGCAGATGCTTTAACTGACTAAGTCACTCAGGTGGCCCTGTCTCATTTTATAAGGATACCAGTCACTAGATTAGAGCCCGTCCTCATCCTGACCTCATCTTGACTACATCCACAAAGACCCCATTTCCCAATAAAGTCATATTCCCAGGGACCAAGTGAGCATGGATTTGTGGGGGGAGGGGGGCTGTTCTAGTCAACCTCGTGTGAGAACTATTGCTACTTAAACCCCAGTCTAACTTCTCCTGTAGATGAGAAGTCTGAGGCACAGAGAGGGGAAGAGACTTACTGTCCCACATGGCTATCACTACACAACGTATTATTCCAAAAGGAGATTCCAGAATTCCAGATTCCCAGGCTAGCCTTCTGTGCGGTTGAGTGAAGCATTGAAATAAGTGCCTCTCGTTTTCCCTGTGAAACACTGAGTCCAGTTTCATGGCTTGGTTTTGTGGGTCTGTGTCTTCAGGGGTATCCCAGCTGAGTTTGGAGAGATGGAAATTCTTGCTTTTAAGTCAAAATGTGTTCTGTGAGCTTGAGTTTTAAAGGGAACGGGATAAGGCCAAGTCCCATGTGCTACGTGTCCCTAGCCTGGTTCCCAGCCCCAATCTGGACGTGCAGGAGTAGATGCTCAACAGAGTTTTGGTGAACTGGATGTATAACAAACGTCTGATAAATGAAAAATCCTCACATCTGTTGCTTTCATCTATTTTGGATACAGGTAGATCTTTAGAATAAGAAAGCGGGTTCAGGGGGCACCTGGGTGGCTCAGTGGTTTAAAGCCTCTGCCTTCGGCTCAGGTCATGATCTCAGCGTCCTGGGATCGAGCCCCGCGTTGGGCTCTCTGCTCAGCGGGGAGCCTGCTTCCTCCTCTCTCTCTCTCTCTCTGCCTGCCTCTCTGCCTACTTGTGATCTCTGTCTGTCAAATGAATAAATAAAATCTTTAAAAAAAAAAAAAGAAAGCGGGTTCAGGAAAAGTGGGGGAACAGGAAGTCTGTCTCAGTAGACAATGTTGGAGTGTCGATCAGGGAGACACGTGAGGTGGCAAGAGCAAGGACTGCCTCTACCTACTTCATGCACTTCATGCTTACTATAGTTCCTGTTCCTGGGGAATGAGGAAAGAACGAATACAGAACGCTTTTCCCTGGTGATTCTGGGCTTGCTTCATGCAAAGCATTATGCCGGGTGCTTTATAAACACCACCAACTGAATCCGTCTCAGTGAGGTCAGTGTTACTATGCCCACCTTATAGATTTGGAAAAAAATAATTAATTTGTCATATAATAAAGTCTTATAGCCAATACATTTTGGGGCCTGGATTGAAACCAACTCTTTCTGACCCAAACCCATTTTATCTTTTAAAATTTATACCCAAGTGGGATGTGGGTCTTACTTTCATTTCAGGAGTCAGGTATGAGGAGCTCCAACTTTGCCAAAAGTTTGGGTTATATGAAGCTGTTTCTTTTGGTCATCAGGAGTCATCTGAGTGTGTTTTAAGAACACTTTTATTTCCCTGTATCCCTTAGAAACTCTCGTAAGACAGTTGTGTCATATAGCCTTCCAGTTTCATTTGAGATGGTGAGTCTCAAAATCACATGGTGGGGGCGCCTGGGGGCTCAGTTGGTTAAGCATCTGCCTTTAGTTCAGGTCATGATCTCAGAGTCCTGGGATGCAGCTATGTGTCTCACTCCCCATGAGATTCTCGGTGGGGAATCTGTTTCTCCCTCTGCCCTTCCCTCTGCTCGTGTGCTCTCTCCTCACTCTCTCTTAAGTAAATAAATAAAATCTTTTTTAAAAAAATCACATGGTGGAGCAGGACAGTAGGGGTGTCAATGGCCCAATCACAGATAGGTCAGTGGGGCCTCAAAGAGCGGCTGTGACATGAATGAGGTCACACTCACAGATGGTGACAGAAGGGACACCTGACCAGGTCATCTGATTCCCACGCATTGCCGTCTTACGTGATCAATGATGTCCCCCTATACTTAGGTGGGCGCAATGGGATTATGTCCCCTGACCCCACAAATCTTGGAAAGGGAACAGTGGAGCTGACCTTCACATTTTGGAGTAAATGACTCCTTTACTCCTTTGTTCTTTCTTCCTTTTATACACAAAGAAATGAATTAATCATCTAAGAGGATGGAGAGGTGTAGGGGTGAGGACGTAGAGATTGTATGGGAGGAGTGGATAGCCCCATCTAGCTGAGTATAAAATGAGTAAAAAGAAGAAAGAAATAATCCCAGAAGGAAATGATGACAATGATGGAATCACTTCTAGAGAGCCAGTGTGGTGGGGAGAGAACTGTTGTCCAGGGTCAAGCTGGTGGGGGCAGGAGAGGAGTGGTTATAGACATGATTCTCTGCTGCCTGCTATACTGTAGAGGGCACCCCTGCAGGACCCCCAGACCATTGCTGGATGATTGATTGGCCAGATGACCAGTTCATGGACCCACTGAGGATATCTTTTCTTGGCCTGCTTGTGGCTCTGTCTGGGAGTGGTGGGCTTTCTCTGGCAAGAACTGTGCAGTCTCTTTCTGGTTTGCCACTTATTCCCCATCCTTGCTCCCTGTCTTCTACCCCATAACCTTCCCCTGCTTGTCCCCCTGTATCTGCTCCTTCTGTCCACACCCTGGAGGCAGAATGACAGTGGCCAGTTTTCCTGGAGTGAGTTCAGGATTTGTCTGACAGCTGTATGTAAATCAATCCTTTGCTGAATTGATTTTCAATGCATTGGCTCTTATCAATGGCTTTTGAGCCCAGACAGTTGGCTTTGATGGATACCTTGCTCCTCTGTGATTTCTGCATTGACCTCTCAGTGCTTCCCTTCCCTGTGTGCATATAATAACAAAGCCCTCAGCTGCCTTCAGCGGGTCCCAGGCCTCAAGAAGGAAAAATTATAATAACCATTGTGAACTTCTTTGGTCTCCTTCAATGGAAAGGGTGAGGTAAATGGAAGGTGTTCCCACAGTTATTATGTGATACCATATATATTGTTTTTTCTCTCCAAATCATTGCCTGGGGCTCTGTTTAGAAATTGGTTTTTACCCTCCTTGCTCTTACTGCAGCCTTCGGGGCTCCCATTCCATATTTAACTTTTCTGCAATTCAGCACCTGCTCTGTTAGCACACTTCCCTCCAGGCTTCTAGCATGAAGCACCTGCATGTAGATCAGCATAAGCCATGGGGGTCTCAGGGTGCCTTCACAGTCAGGCCTTCTAGAGCTTCTTCTCAATCCAAGGAGGGTAGGGGTCAAAGAATCTGGATCCCGGGAAGACTACTCATCCACCCTATTTAATGGAGTGAGGAGGATATGGACTCCAGAACCAGACTTCTGGTTTGAATCCTAGTTCAGCCACTTGCCTGCTGTGTGACATGAGACAAATACCTTAACCTCTCTGTGCCTCAGTTCCCCCATCTGTAAAATGGGGGCCGCTCTAGAACTAACATCATAGGGTTGTAAGAAGGATTCAATGAGTGAATGCATGGAAAGCACTTAGAAGAGTGTCTGGTATATAATTAACACCATGGAGTGTCCGGTAGTGTTGTGTTTCCTAGCTCTTTAGCCTTGGTTCTTTTTTGGTGTGTTGGATTGGCAGCAGGGGGCCTGGACTCCATTCTAGACACAACTGTTAAGTGGCCTTATGATTGGGGTTCATCATTTCCCCAAAATTCAGCTTCCTCCTCAATTAAATGAGAATAGTCTCAGGCTCACCCCGTTCACCACCTGGGGTTATGCTGGGGATGAAATGACATAATGCGCTTGTGTGGGCTTTATGAATGTTGGTGCTACCTGCAAGAATGGCAATGGGCTGCTAGATGTTTTGTGGAAAGTCAACCTGGCTAAGATCATTTTTTGGAAGAGGGAGCTTGCTCTCAGAGAAAGAGCTCAGCATGGAAACAATGAGATCCTGATGACTCTGAGCGCCAACTGGCTTAGTTCTCATGTGCCGAAGCACCATTCTGAGGTGTCCCCTTTCTGGGGTCTCCAGGGAGAACAGCGGTTGTCCTACCTTTGACATCAGGTTCTGGGTTGCAAACAACAGAAACCAGTGCTTGGTCATTTAGGTAGTAAGGGGATTTATTACACAGCATTGGGTAGTGCTCAGGGTGTTCTGGAACATCAGAGAACCAGGGGACTGTGCAGTCAGGATCAGTGTGCAAAATCACACAGCAGAACTGGTTCAGAAGGGATGCGCTGGCAGCCACTGCTACTCACGCTCACCTAGGGTAGGACTACAGCGGGGGGCACATGGAACTGGGAACACATCATGGCCTAGAAATCTTTTATTACTGCTGCTCTCTACAAAGGGGCTTCACTCTTTCCAGCCCCGGACTAGCTTTTCTCTTCCTTGGGGATTGTGGCCACAGAGACCTCTGTACCCATATCTTCCATCCTCTACCACCATCTTCGGGTTCTCATTCAGAAAGATGTCCTAGGACGTCTAGGAGGAGGAGGAGAACACCTAGGAGGTGTTCCTCGGTGGCTTAGTCAGTTGAGCATCTGTTTCTTGATTTTGGCTCAGGTCATGATCTCAGGGTCATGAGATTGAATGTGGCTTCAAGCTTCACACTGAGAATGTAGCCTGCTTAAGATTATCTCTCCTTCTCTCCCTCTACCCCTCCCCTCTGCTCACATGTATGCATGCTCTCTATTTAATAAAAAATAAAAATAATTAAAAAGACAGATATCCTAGGAAAAGGATTGGGTATGATTGGCCAAGCTTTGGGTTATTGCCATTCTTTTACCAGTCACTGTAAGCCTTAGTGGTGAGGTACCATTGTTGGCCCAGCTTGAATCCTGGGCCCACCCTAGGGGAAGAAACCGTGATTGGCAGTCCTCAATGGAGTACATAGTTGGAATGATAGGAGGCGGAGGGTGGAATTCTTAGAGGCAGGGATGAGAAATAAAAGAGTACTCTCAGTAATACTTTCATCTTCTGGCTCTATGGGGAGATTTGGGTTCTTGTCTGTCACCTCTTTCTGTTCATACTGTGCTACTGCACTAGTCCAGGCCTTCATAACTCTATGTGATTATCATCTCCCTTTCACTACTGGGATGCCTCGTTGTGTCTCTCTTTATGTAGAAATCTTACTTGCTTTCAGACTAGAGTCTGACACCTTACTATAATACTTAAAAGTACAAGCATCCTTTTTTAAAAAAAATGTTTTTTGTAAAAGTTTTGCTTTAGGTTTTCAAACCTAAAGATAATAATGTATTGTATACATATATGTACCTGTAAACCAGCTTTAATAGATCCTAATGTTTTGCCTTCTTTGCTTCCAGTTTTTTAAAAAAAAGAAGGAAAGGATTATAAACCTCTACCATGCCATAGACCTCTTCTTAAACTTATTTCTTCTTTTTCTTCTCTGGAGCTTATCACCATCTTAAATATAGTGGTTAACATTTTCATGCACGACCTTATGAATTTTCTGCATGTTTGAGTCCCTATGGAATCATGTTTTTAAAGTTCATAGGAATATTGTCACATTATACATATCCTTCTTCAGTGTGCTCTTTGCACTGAACATTATTTCTGAGATTTACTCACACTGGTATGTACAGCTCTGGTATACTCATTTTAACTGATATCTAGTGTTTTATTTATCTCCTATTGGTGGATTTTCTTTTCTCTTTTCTTGTCTCACCACTATGAGCACCACTGCAGTGAGCAGTCTTGTGTAAACCCCAAGTGGTGTAGCTAGGAGTGGAATTACATTAGGGGAGAAGGACAGGGAAAAACAAAGTCATAGCCCAACAACTTCCTCACTGTCCAGAGCTAGCAAGCGATTAAGCCTGGGAAATCCCTGGCAAAGTTGGTCAAATAGAATTTATCTGCTTGTGAAATGGGACTTTATTTCTTTAATCCCTTGCCTGGTGAGCTCTGGGGTCTGATGTCAGCTTGGTCAGGACTAGAAGGGGCAGGCAAGCCTAGACTGTTGAAAATACTTGCTTATTACAGGGCTGGGCCTTTTGGACAACAGGAGATTGGCAGCGTGGATCATTGCTCCCTTTTCTTTCCTTTGAATCATACCACAAATGCTTGGGATAAAAGCCATGGTGAGGAAAAGCATGAGTGTGGAGTCAGAGAGAGCCAGTTGTGTCCCTGGTTCTGCCACTCTCCAGCTGTGTGACCATGTACATTACTTACATTCTCTGGACCTCAATTTTCTTATCTATAGCATGAAGCAGAGTAATGTCTTCTTTCAGATCCAGTAACACCACCATCTTGAATTGTCTGCGTTGTGCTGGAACCAGGCCATGCCATGGTTCCTTGAGTCAGGTCTCACTAGCTAAAGATCCTCTCGGCCTCTGAATCCAGTACTCCCATTTCACCCAGGACTCACTCCACCTGCCAAGCACTCCAGCTGTCTGCCAGGACCCAAATCTTTCCTTGGGATTCTCTAGTGTGACCGGATGCCCACCTGGTATTTGCCAGCTTTTCCTTGGTGGGATTGGACCTGATTCTTACATGGCTCTTTGCTCCCAGATCCTGCCTTTGGACTTGGGGCTGCCAGGAACCCAGATCCCATCCTCACCATCATGACCCACATACTTGACAGCTACACGCATGGAGCCTTAAATTGGGCAGTGAGCCACGCCTTCTATCTGTGTTCCCGTGGAGGTTGTAAAGAATGAGTTGGAAGCATACTTTTGAGAACCAGATGGATTCAGATTCAGAGTCCTAGTTTCCTCAATTTTAAAGGGTGATGATAGTAAAACATTTCTGCTGGGATTATTTAAAGAGTATAGATACGATATGAGGCAAGCTTTTCTCATAGTGTCCAAGTCATAGTTAACACTCATTATCTTGTTAATAAGTGGCTTGCAATGTGTCAAAGGCTCAGTGGAGAAGCAAGGGAGCAGAAGTGATGGAGAATGTGGGCTCTGCAATCAAGAGGCTGGAGTTCAAATGCTGTGCCCTTCTCTTCTCTGATGTAACCTTGGGCCACATCATCTACACTCGCTATGCTCAGTTTATGCGTCCCCCAAAGGGGCTGGTAATAATCCTGAGCCCTTAGGTCTATTACTGTGAGAAATAAATGATGTCCTCTCTAGAAATCTGTGAGAACAATGCTTGGTACATGGGAAGCACTCAATCCATTTAGTTGCTACATTATTTTGATGATGATGATTATTATTTCTTTCAACATATATGTATGTGTGTAAATATGTAGGTCTATATGTCATGGACTCAGGTTACCAAAACATAGTTTTCTTTATTTTCCTAAAACGAAATCTACTTTTTTTTTTTTTTTGAGCTTTGTTCCACCAGAAGACAGAACTTGTATTTTAGTTACTTATAGGAGAACAGAGCCATTTCAATTATTTGGGTCTTATAGGTTTAAACTCAGGAAAACTCAAGATTTCCCTGTCTCCTTCCTTTCCCTTGGAGTTGATGTTGCAAGGTGGCTCAGAGAGGAACATTCATCCTGACCCAGCTTCTGACATGGCCCCCAGTGTTGCCTGGCTGCTGGCACTGCTCCAGGCAGTCCCTCAGTCCTCTTTGTCCTCTACCCCATATGCCCCTCTCATTTCTACTACTCTCTAATGGCATGGGCTTTGATTGGAGGGGTTTGTAACCCTCTCAGAACCTCAGAGAAAAATCAGCAAAGGGGAAGAGGATGGTCAGGCAGGGATCATAGGGCTTGTCATTAGTGACTGAAGTGTCTTCTTTTCCTTCAGCTGTCTTCTTCCTCCTAGGTTCAGAGAATCTGTAACATCATGGTAGGGTGTGTGTGTGTGTGTGTGTAGATGAACATTCTTCCCTTTTCTGTATTACACTCAAAACATAGCTCAAAGGGAAGAATTTTGCTGCCTTTCTCCTCGAGTTCTTTTCTGAAACTTCTCATGCTTGGGACAGTCCTGGCCTCAGAGCTTCTGACCCACTCAGGGTGAGGGAGGGTCCTGGACTCAGGGGAATGAAGCAGAAAAGCACATCACTCAGTATCTCACACACCATCCCGCCATGAAGACATTTTCACAGCAAGCTGGTTAACTAAGTACTGTTTGTGTTTATCCCATTTTCCAGCTGAGGAAACAAACTCAGAGAAGCCAAGGAACTTGCTCCATCCTGGTTGAAAGAAGTGGACTTAAAGCCAAGTGTGTCTGGCTCCAACCTACACTCCACTGCCTCTCTACTCCCTGGTGAGTCATCTGAAGCACAGAGTCCGTTACCCCTGACCCTGGTCACTGTCACCGTGCTGAGCCTTCCTCGGCCCCGACCTGCCACGTGGCTCACCTTGCTCCCATCCACGATTGGCTGAGCCATTCCTGAAATTGTGGGCTGTGCTGGTCACCAAACACTGGACCGTCCAACTGCCTTGTGGCTGAACAACATCAATAATGATGTGAATTTTCTCTTCTTCTGTCCCGGATTTCTCCACTTCTGGCTTATTCAAGGTATTGGGGTCCTATTATGTGAAGCACATGGAAACATTAGAATTTTATAAATCCCTGTTATGAATGAGGGAACGGGTCTCAAAGGGTTATAGGCCTTTAAAGGCACTGAGCCTTCTGGGGCCTGTGGTGCAAGGGAGCTCCTTAGCTCCTGTCGCCCTGATGGTCAGACTCAGGGCCAGAGACCTCTCTAGTGATCTTGGCCCCACATGCTGCTCCTTCTGTGTGACCCAGAACAGAGCTCAGAATGATGTCGTATTGATTTCATAGGAAGCCAGGCCTGCATTTTTTCTTCCACTCTCGGTTTGCTGGCTCCTTCCTGAGAGATGGCTGAAGGCCATCATTTTTGTGTGGAGGATTAATTAGAATAGATTCCTTTGACTCAGACGGCCAATAAAACCCGCACTTCTCAGCTATGGATTTATGATGCTGAGCAGGAAACTATGGGTCCCCCAGCAGGCCCCAAGAAAGTTGTGGTGACAGGTATTTTGACACCCAGGTGGTTAATTGTGGCAAATGGGAATGAATAAGAAGGCATGAGGAGACTGGGGGTGTGGGGTAGGGAAGGGAGATGGTTCCAGGGCCCTGTGCTTCGGCGAATGAGAAGAGAATCTCATTTCCTGTGAACGATGTGGCTGAGAAATTGGAAGGGACATTTGTGAACTTTGGAGGCCCAGATGATTGTGAGCAAATTAATAGCGTGATATCTGAGACGTTTGTTCTTATGCAGATAATTGAGTTCTGAAGAGAGGGGTCACTGGTCCTTCAACTTCCCCATCGTCTCAGAGTCCAAATTATGATGAAGTTCCAGCTCTTATCCCCCAGATGACCTCTCAATTTAATTCAATTCAACAAACATCTATTAGCCCCTGCTTTGGTGGTGGGAGGGACAGGGTGTGAGGGGTACTCCGGAGCAGAAGGCACATTCCAGTCTCTTAAGGACTTGAACACACATAAGGAAGACCTTAAAAAAATAGACTTTATGTTTTAGAGCAGTTTTAGGTTCACAGCAAAATTGGAAGGAGGTACGGAGATTTCCCATGTTTCTCCTGCCCTCACTAATGCACCATCTCCCTGACTAGCAACATCCCCCACTAGACTGGGACATTGGTTAGAGTTGATAAAGCTACGTTGACTGACATGTCTTCACCACCCAAAGTCCATAGGTCACATTAAGGTTCATTCTTGGTGTTGTACATCCTGTGTGTTTAGACAAATGTGTAATGACATATGTCCATCATTATGGTAACATACAAAAGGGTTCATTGTCCTAAGAATCCTCTGTGCTCTGCCTAATCATCCCTCCCCTGTATCCCCTGGCAATCTGTCATCTTTACTGTCTCCACAGCTTTGACTTCCAGAGCATCATGTAGTTGAAATCATATAGTATATAGCCCTTTATACTGGCTTCTTTCACTTAGCAATATGCATTCAAGCTTCCTCCATATATTTTCATGGCTTGCTATCTCATTTTTTTTTTTAGTATGGAATAATATTCCATTGTCTGGCTATATCACATTTTATTTATCCATTCACCTACTGAGGGACATCTTGATTGCTTCCAAGTTTTGACAATTATAAATAAAGCCGCTGTAAACATGAGTGTGCAGATTTTTGTGTGGATATAACTTTTCAGCTCCTTTGGGTAAATACCAAGGAGTGTGATGCTTGATCTTAAGAGTATGTTGGTTTTGTAAGAAATCATGGGATGGACACTCTCACACACAGAGTACAGAATACAAGACCCATGGGGGATGGGCAAAGTGCAGAAAGATTTAGACTGAGAGGTAAATGAGGGATGTTTTCATAATGGGTGGCATTTGAGCACAGCAAAGAGTTCCAGTCGAAGAATCACCAGAGAGAACGGGTGCATAGGACTTTCTTAGGTTCTTTCCTTGGGTACTGTTATGACTGGAGCTTTGGTGTCCAAAGCAAAGGTAAGGCTCAAAATGTACACTGTGGCCAAGTCATGGAAGGATGGAAGAGCAGGTTGGGGAGTTGGGACTTGATGTTGTGAGTCATGGGGGCTGCTGTTGACAGTCTTTGACGAGGAGAAGGTCATGAGCAGAGCCTGATCCAGAAGCATAGCCCTGCATCTTGTGTAGACAGGATCAATGCAGCCAAAGAAGGGAAGAGGGATGCCGGTGAAGAGGTTTCCACAGTAGGAGAGAAGAAGATGTGATGAGGGAAGCAGGACAGTGAGGAAACTGCTGAAATTCCAGTTTTCTCATCAGTGAAATGGGGCTTTATTATTATTATCATCTCTTGAAGACTGTTGGCTCAGGGGGTGAAAGACAGGGTGCGTCAGAGATGTCTGTTAGATTTGCAGCATGAACCTTGCCTTTCTTTCTTGATCTTCTTCCTCTGGCTGTTTCTTTTCCTAGGAAATTTCTGTAAGTAAAATGTCTGGGACTCAGGGTACATGGCTGAGCCAGTTTGCAAAAGTAGCCATGTGCTACTTTTCTTTGTGAGTAATTGGGTGAGGAGTTGCAGGAGAGCTGAGCAGAGTGGGGACAGAGAGGAGACATGTGGGCAGAGGACCAAGAGGCTCTACCTCTGACAGTCAGGTGACCATGGATAAGTCATCTCCCTCCCTGGTCATCTGTCTCCAATTTGTCATTTAGGGATAACGTCCTGGACTCAGGAGACTTCTAAAAGAATGAAAAAAGATCATGTTCTTTCTTTCTTTCTTTTTTTTTTTTTTTAGGATCTAAAATATTAAAAAATGCAAAGGGTTACTTTTGGGAGGTGGCGTGATGGAGACAATTAAGAGTCCTAGCTCTGGAGCCAGAAAGCCTGGGTTAGAGTCCTGGGTCTGTTATTTACCAGCTTCGTGATGATCCTCGAACTTCTGTGTTCGCTATTTTTCTCCTGAGACACATGGGCATAATAATAGTCATTATCTGATATGTCTGTTGTAGATTGGCCTGAAATAATGCACAGAGTGGCTGACATGCTGTAGGAGCTGAAGGAACGTTTGCAGTGATGATAATGATACCGTCATTGATGCATTGCCCTGCTAATGGTGGGCTCCCTGAATACTCCTAGCGTCGCCCTCGGCACCAGCCAAAAAAACTAGGCTGCTCCCCTTCCTCCTTTTAACTTCTGCCCACATTCACATTTAAGCTTGGAGTCTCACTGTATCACTGAAAGTCACAGCAGTTCAGCAAAGAAGTACCTTTGGAAACCTCTAGTCCAATATATCCTGTGTTTCTTGAGCTCCTGTTTGGAAGTGATCTTACCTCCTGGTTAAAGGGAAAGCCCTATTCTCTAGGCAGCCGAACCCAGGTGTAGATAACTATGATGGTTGGAGCCCAAGTGTATTAACTAATATCTTCTTGTGTGTGTGTATGTGTGTGTGAGCTATGCACACCCAAAAGAATTATTTCCAGGGCTATTTCTTGGGTATTTGCACTAATACAGAAGGTAAGTCCTTACTAAAACATTGAGGGTTGAGGAGAAAAAAGAGTAAGATAACTATTCAAGATTTGGAAATGCGGATGAAGAAGTAAAATTGATTGAGAACAGCTACATCCAAAATGAACTACGACTTTTTTTTTTCCTCCCTCCTTAGCTGAGGGAACTTCCAAATTCAATAAGAGGGAGTGGGGTTCATGCAACAGGAAGGATTTGGATCACACTGCCAGGAACTTCCTGTCTGGGAAGTGATCAGAGGAAGTCAAGGCTTCTCTTAGTCACTAACGTGTCTTCTTTCTGTGTGCCAGTCTCTCTGGTCTGGAGACAGAAGTGAGCTGGATGAATCTGGGAGGTGCTTTTATCCCAGGAATTTACTAATTGCAAGAAGGGAAGGAAGGAAGAAGGAGAGGAAGGGTCTGTTACATTCCACTCTGTTAAGGAGAAGATTGACAGAGAGGTCGACATCTTGCAATGACTCATGCCCTATCTGACTTCTTGACAGTGAGAGGGGCTGGGTTGCCTCCGGTCTCCCCCATCAGGAGAGACCCCTGACTGGCTTCCAGATTGACCTGGTTAGCATCAATATCACCTACTGTTGGTTGTGACGACTCTCTGGTAATGAAAATAATAGCACTATAGTAAAAATCCTGGCTATCTAAGATGCTCAGGAAATGAAGCAATTCGGATAGTGGAATTTTCCATAAAGCTGAGAATTTTTCCATCTAGGTAGAGACTCCTATTATTTTTTTAAAGATGGATTGAATCAATATAACCTAACATTTCTCATTTACTTGGAGACAACAAGTGAATGATAGTTGTTCAATGCCATTAATATAGTAATTCCCGAGGGGGTTAATGAACTACACAGTTTGCTCCCATACCGAACGCGGAAACCTTTGTGCTTACTGAGTTCTGCCTACTTTGTAGTTTTTCTGACTTTCTTTGCTTCAAGATCTCTTTGCCTTTCATTTTCTTGCTGATATCCACGTATCTGACTCTAGTGCTCTCCTGTTTTCCTCTTATTTCTCTCTCTCATCTCCGTTTGTAGATCATGAATGGCTGTGGATGTTGCATATCTTTGTTGAGTAACTGGTGCCAGACCATTCAAAATAGAAGCTCCATATTTATATTTATACTGATTTATTTGCTTAGTAGACAAGCGTTGAGCATCTATTCTGCAGCAGGCAACGCGGTGAGTGTTTGGGGTACGGTGATGAACAACACAGATGGATTAGCCGCCTTTCTGATTTTCACCATCTGGCAATTCCTTTCCAAAGGACTCATGCATGGCCTCAACCCTTCCTACAAGTCCAACTCTCTCTTTGTTCTAGCCTAGTGGTTCTCATCCTTGAGCATGCCTCAGAAGCACCTGGAGGACTTGTTAAATGCACTTGGCTGGGCTCCACACCCAGAAATTCCGATGCTTGCGTGAGACCCAAGGATGCTCATTTCTGACCAGTTCCCACAGGATGCTGGTGTTGCTGGTCTGGGGACCACCCCTGAAGCACCACGTGAGCCGCAGGACCTTCACTCTGTTCCTCAATTGCCCGTCTGGCTTCTCCATCCAGCTTTTTGCCTCTGTTGACCCCTCTCTCTGGTTGAGGCCTGGCCGCCTCATTTCAACGCCTCCTCAGAGAGGACTTCCCTGAGCACCCGAGTTAATACTGTCCTCCTCCTTCCAGGCATTTAATGCCACATTCTTGGGTTTTGTTCCCTTCTCGACTTCTGTCACTCTGAAATTATGGTTGTCTCAAGGGTGACCATGACTGATGAAGAGATATTAATAGACCCAGGCAAAGCACACAGGTTTCTTTAGTGTAATTAAAAGAACTAAGAGTTTCAGTTCACAAAGCCAGCTACTCAAAGCAGGGGACGGAACAGCATTTTTTCATTGGAAGTCCCAACCCTCCAAGTCCCTGTGGCTGGTGTGTCAGCTGATCGAGGTGTGGGTCCCATCTGTCTCCTGAGAGCTCCCACTCATCCGTTCTCAGGGTTTTCCCATGTTCCAGGCCCCTGTTGACCGATCTGCAGATGCAGAGTGTTCCCTGCAAGGTCAGTTTCCCAGGTGGAACATCTAGGCAGATGGGATTTCGGGCCCGCCTGCATCTCTTCCCGGGGTCTAAATACGCATGTATAAATTTGTCGGCACCCCGAGCAGAGGCTGACAGAGAAGGGACATTTACTCTCTGTAAGCCCCCTCCTGCTTCCCTCACCTAACAGGGAACTAAGTATGTGCCTCTCGAATGTAGTGTCATTCTTCCAGGGACCCGAACAGACGCCTTCCCAGAGAAAGCCTCTTGAGCAGCCCTGCAGCTCTTTTCAGGGAGCACCTCGGAAGGAGAAAGGCAAACAGGAGCGAGAGGGATGGTCCCTCCCTCTGTATCTTAATGTAGTGCGCGCTCTCAGGCAAGAGGCCGTCTGTTCTGCCCACGTTCCGCTTTCTTTTCCTCTCATTTCCCCAGCTCTCGCGTGTCGCCTGACTCCAGAGCTATAATAACAAACCTATTACTGCAAAAAGACGCCAGAAGGGGAAAATGAGACGAAGTTACGGAGGAAGCGAGTGACGCAGCGCCAACCCTGAGCCCAGCTAAAGAGCCTGCAGGCTGTTGAATAAAGGATGTCAGTTTAATTGCAGCTCTTTCTCCCCTCGGTGCGGTGTAGTTGCGTCTGTTCTTTTCCTCTCTGTGTTCTGTATTAGGCTCACAAATTATTTTGCTATAAAATGCTAACGGTGTCTGTAAAGACGAAGTATACTTTCAGAGTTGCTGTTGTTTGAGCTTCTCCCTCTGCACCTCCCAGCCTGGCTCCTTATTTTAACTGTTTCTCCAGCCAGATGAGAAGCTCTTGGAAGACAGGGACCACATCTTGCCGTGGGTTACCCGTGATTCTGTTTTCCTTTCAGAAGCATGCACAGGGGTGGCACATTAACAAGCATCTGCAAATTCTCATGGAAGCAAGATCTCCATTTCTTTTCCCAGCCCTTTCTCCATCCTCTTTGTCAGTTGCCTCAACCGAGAGAAGTAAAATGTGATTCTGACTTTCCTTCCTTGCATTTCCCGAGGAGGGCTGACAGGTAAGTGCCTAGATGGTAGTGACTCATTCATTTATCCCGATGTATTTATTGAGAACCCTGCTAGTTTCAGGCTTTGTGCCAGGCATGGGGAAGATAATGATGATTAAGACAGACTTGGTCTTTACTCTCTTGGAGCCTGTATTCTAGGAGGGGGAGCAGACATAGGCAAGTTAGCTAATAGGTAATGAAAAATTTGATAAAAGCTATGGATTAAAAACAAGACAGTGTATAGTGAGAGAGTGACCTCCTTTCCATGGGATAGTCAGGGATGGACCCTCTGAGAGTTAATTTGGGAACTAGAAACTGAAAACCAGTCAGCTGGGTTGAAGAATGATAGGAAACACACATGCAAATGTCTTGAGGTGAGCAATGTCCTGTTGGAAGAAGTAAAAGGAGTTCAATGTTGGGAGAGGTACGAGGTGGCATGAATCTAAGCTAGAGGGGCAGGCAAGGGCTAGATCATGAGTTGTATGTTCATTTTGTTTAAGTCCAATATCCTGCTCTGTTTCCATTTTTGTCATTTAGATTCCAAAGAGTAATACTTTAATTCTTCGGTATGCATCAGATTCTCCGAGGGAGACTGTAAAAGTGAAACACTTGCACAGAGTAGTTAGGGCTCTTTCTGTTAAAAGTAAGAGAAATCCAATTCAAACCAACTTAAGCAAGAACACAATAGTTAATAGCTTTCCTACTTGGGAATCAGGGGTGGAGTGGCTTTAGGTATGGCTGTATCTAGCGGTTAAAATATTATTAAAGCTTCCTTTCTCTCTTTTTCTAAAGTTGTTCTTGCGTATATATTGGCTTCATTTTCAGTAATGCTTTCTTGACTTTGTGGTAAAAATAGTTATGGGAACTCTAGGCTTATACTATTGATTCAAGATATTGATCAGAGGTTTTGATCCAGAGGAAAGAGTGCTACATTCTCTCTTTGCATTTCATATCAGGCCCTAAAATGGATTCTGATTAGCCTTGCTTGGGTCACATGCACACAACAGAGGTGTTCAAAGAGAAGGAGTACATAGGTTGGCTACCTGAGTGACAGAGGAAACAGGGTCATGATTGATAGCACCACCAGAATCACTTGAGGGTAGGAAAGAGACAGTTTCCATAAAAAAATAAATGTAGAAGAAAAAGCAGCAGATATTCACTCCAGAAGGCCTGGACAGGACAGGATTCTGACTTCCCAGCACTAACCCCAGTTGGTGCTTTGAAACAATGCTTTGGAAAATGTTGCTGGAGATCTCTTTGCAGATTGAGAAACTGAAACCATGGAGAGTGGGGAATCATAACAATGGCAGACAGGGATACAATGAAAACTAAGTCTTATATGAGTCTTATAGTCACTGTGCTGGTCTCTAGGTCTTCTTTCTTAAATTCTAGTAAGGTCATATATGATATAATTTTCTTCCATTACTTATAGGAAACATAAAACAACTTGCTATTTTTAGGAAGGGAAGAAAACATATTTGAAGGATATGATTTGTCAAATTTCTCAGAAAGTTCTATTAGAATTTTAATTAGAATTGCACAGAGTTAATAGATAAATATGCAGAAATCAAGATAATCACAAATGGATATTATTGCTTCTGTGAACATGAATCTCTATTTTTTCAAGTCTTCCTTGATGCTATTATTGGATTTTAAGATAATGGTATTGTACATTTTTCCTTTATAGTTCCTAGCTATTTTATTATTTTTGTTGCTATTATGAATAAATTTCTGTTTTCTACTGGTTATTATTGGGGTAAACATGGGCTGTTGTATTTTATATGTTAATCTTGAATCTGGCAATCTTACTAAATTCCAGCATTAGTTCTATTGATTTGTTTCTTGATGCTGTGGTTATTTTATGTGTAGATAATTATATCATTGCCAACAATGACAGTTTTGTTTCTTTCCTCCTTATGCTAGACTTTTATTTTTTCTTGTCTTATTAAACTGGGCAGTTTCCAGTATTATTTTGAATGGTACTGGTGATAAATGAGATCTTAGTTTATCCTTGATTTGAAGAAGATTTCAAGGTAGTATATCTAAAAGGTTTTTATTGGTTGAATATTGGATATAGATTGATGGAATATGCTTTTTATCAAGTTAAAGAAGTTCTTCAACTTCCAGTTTTTTGGGTGTTTTCATAATTAATATAAAATTTTATAAGATGTTTTTTCTGTGACTATGGAGATAACAATGCAAATTTTCCTCTCTTGTCCTTGATTATAGAGAATTACATAGTTTTTTCTCATGTAAGCCATACTTTTTTGAATAAATCCTACTTGATTACAACAGATAG
The DNA here is from genome assembly GCF_002288905.1 of Enhydra lutris kenyoni. NCBI lineage: Eukaryota > Metazoa > Chordata > Mammalia > Carnivora > Mustelidae > Enhydra > Enhydra lutris. The sequence goes on along the minus strand of NW_019154089.1, from coordinate 35,226,631 downwards.
TTTAGGGGAAAAAGCTAACATTTTATTCACACTTTTCATATATGTGTTTAAATGAATAGGCATATAATGTTCCTTTGCTGTGATGCTCTTATCTAGTTTTTTGGTAAAATTTGTATAAACTTCATAAAAATTGATAGAAAATCTTTCCCTGTTCCTTCCTCCCTCCTTTCCTATCTCTCTCCCTTCTTTCTTCCCTTTCTTCCTCCCTTTCTTCAAAACAATCTGTATTAGAGAAGGATCATTATCTTTTTCTTGAAAGTTTGTGGGGTGCCTGGGTGGCTCAGTCCATTAAGCCTCTGCCTTTTGCTCAGCCCTGGATCCAGCCACATTGAGCTCCCCACTCAGCAGGGAGTCTACCTCTCTCATTGACCCTCCCCTTTCTGACCTTCCCCCCCACTCATGCTCTCTCTCTCTTAAATAAATAGAAATCTTTAATTAGTAATAATACTAAAAAAAAGTTTGTTAGAACTCTTCTGTAGAATTATCTGAGCCCCAAGCATTTTTTTGGAGAGATAGAAGGGCTTTCATTATCATCTTAATTTCTTTAATGGCTAATTAGATTATCTATTTCCTTTTTGTACCAATTTTGTTAATTATATATATAAATTTTTTAAGAAATTTACATATTTAGATTTTCTTGTTTTTTTCTCATAATTTTAAATTTTTAAATAAATTCAAATCTGTTAAGAATCTATGGTTTTAAAAATTGGCGTGCTATCTTTTAATTTTTTTGAAGCATAATTAATGTAGTGTTACATTAGTTTCAGGTGTACAATATAATGATTCAGCAATTCTAAATTTTGCTTACTGCTATCTTTTTAACTTTTATGTCAGTCGTTCCAGGGGTTTGTCCATATTATTGTTTTTTTCAAAGAGCTCTTTTCACTTTTTGGAGTTTTTCATTTTGGGAATTTGAAAAATTTCTTTATTCACTGGTTTACGGATCTGATACTCTTTTATTTTCTTGAGTTGAACACTTAGCTTGGTTACTTTTAATTTTTATTGTTTTCTGTTAATTCTACTTAAAGCTATAATTTTTCCTTTTTTGTACTGCTTTTTGCCATTATCTACAAATTTCAATATATGTTGATTTCATTGTTTTTTAATTACAACAGTTATGTCATTTCACGGATTTCTCTTTAACCCAAGCATTATGCAGTAGCAATATTTTTGTTTTAGTTTGCAGATATGTGGAATTTTTAAGTTGTAATAAATATTATTAATTTTATTCTGCTGTGATCAGTATCACTAAGATACTGATTCTTTGGGCCATTTGGAGCCTTCCTTTGTGTCCCTGAACACTTGCAAAGAATTGATGTTCCTCATTTGATGGGTGTAAAGTTCCATATATTCTACTAGGTCTAGCTTATTAATCATATCAAGAAAATCCTTGTCTTTATTTTCTCTTTATTTGTCCTATCCGTTTTGATGGGGTGTGTAAAATATTTCTCCGCTTAGTTCTGTATGATCCAACAATGAAATATAATGTCGACTTTCAAATTTTATTTTTTTATGACAGCAGAGTCCTGTTGTCACATGAACAACTCTTGTGCAGGGTCCCGGTTTAAAAGTGGATAAAAGCAGAGCTACCCTGGATGGAAGGACAACGTCTAGAGGGCACTAGAGCCCCTCTTTCTTTCCTTCCATATTCTGTAGGAATTTCCCCCAAACTCAGCCAGACTCCAGCACTCTAGAGAACAGGGTTTAAAACCATTAGGGAAGAGAAAGGAGAGCCAGCCTTGAAGTCAACCTCAGTTTTGCTTTTAATGAGTTCTGTCCTTAACCTCTGTTTTAGCACCAATAACCCCTATACTACGTCAAGTGCTTTTACTCCACTGTCTCACATAATCCTCACATCAGCCATAGATGATGTGCTGATGTCAGCAGGTGGTCCCTGTCCAGAGATCTCCATCTCCCACTCACTTGGAATGCTTAGCAAAAAAAAAAAAAGGTGGGGGGTGATGAAAACTTCGTAGTTAAGATAATGGGGTTTGGTGTCAGGGCTCAAATTTAATCCCTGCTACTTACTAGCTGTGTGTTCTTGGGAAAGTTACTTAAGCTACTGAGACTCATTTTCCTCATCTCTAAGATGGTGATGAAATGGCATCTAGCACTGTGCCTGGCACAGAGTAGATGGTCAAAAAGTATCAAGGTGTCTTCAGAACTAGAGCTTCTAGAGAGAAAGAAGGCTTGCAAACCTTGTTACTTCTAGGCTAGATGTGTAAGTTTCAGAAGTTTCCCTTGAGACCTCTTGGGACCTCTGGCCTTCGTGTGCATGATCCTCCCTCAGCCTTGAGGCCTGGGTTCTGATGTGCAGGAGAAATGTCTCAGAAACTCCAGAGGCCCCGGCTGCAGGTGCCTCTGTGGGCCCGCTCACCGCACACCACTGCTCAGGTTCATTACACAGTCCTGAGGAGACTTCTCTAATGAGCTGACCTTGTTAGAATTAATGGATGGGGGGGTACTGGGTCTGTGTGACTCATTAGATAGAGGAATGGGATCCAGCTTTCCTACATTTAATTTAATTGAAGCTCTAAAACATTTATTACTTTGGGCACATGACAGAAACTTTCGTTTTTAAGTATCAAAGTGATCATTTCAGCAGTTTCCAAAGAGGAAATTGGGGTCCGAGGGGACAAGGCAAGAAACAGTGAGACTCTAGGGAGGCAGTTCTGGGCCAGAGAAAGGGTATTCGGAGGCTTGGGGTCTGTTTTGATTGGGTTCTGGCGAGTCACTTGGACAAGTCTTCACCTCTTAAAGCCACAGTTTACTCACCGTGTGATGGAGACACTGGGAAGGCCACGTTTTCACTGCAACCAATGCTCTTCACAGTTGCTAAGAAGTTGTTAGGCATAGCCATCCCACTGCTTCATTTCATGGATGGTGAAGGCACCCTACCTTCTCCCAACTTACCTAGAGAGGTTTAATCACCTGCCTGGGGTCATCCAGGGACTGTCATCCGGGGACTAAGGGTGCAGTTGGGACTTGAACCAGGTTGGTCTTACTCTCTACCTCTTGCTCTGCCCCCATCTCCTCTGATGCCTCTTCCTGGCTTACTGTTCCGTGATTTCTGTGGGCAGAGGGCTATTCTGGGCTCCCTGTTTTAGGAAACTGTCATCTGCTGATTCCCTGAAAGTATACGTACCTTGGAACTTATTGAACCCCTTGGAGATGCAAGTGTAGGAAGAAGGTATTAGCTAACACTTGGCTAGAATTTCTTCCTCTCCACACCCCTGTGGTTTTCTGACCACAGCTGAAAGTAGGTGTGTATAATCGTGTAGGCCTACTACCCCCTCACTTAGGAGAATTAGCATTTCCAAAAGTCATTAGAATTCTTCAGGATCATCGTTTTAAATTTCTGTAAAGTACTCAATCACGTGGAGTTATTCTCATTTACCTAGCCAAACCCTTATTGTTGTACATTGATTTCCAAATTGTCACTATTCTAAATGATAGTATGAACATCTTGGGCATTAAGCATTTAAAACAATTTTAGATTATTTCTTTAGGATTGGCATCTATATTATAATTTTTTCCGATTATAAATATAACGCAAAGATATTTTAGAAGGTTTAAAAGGCTAGGGAATTTTTTTATTTTTAAATTTTTAAAAAAGATTTTATTTGTGAGAGAGAGAGAGAGAGAGAGAGAAAATGAACATGAACAGTGGGGAGGGGCAGAGGAAGAAGGAGAAGCAGACTCCCTGCTGATTAGGGAGCCTGATGGGAAGCTTGATCCCAGGACCCAGAGATCATGACCTGAACCAAAGGCAGAGGCTTTAACCCACTGAGCCACCCAGGCGCCCCAAAAAGCTAAGGACATTTAAAGAGGGAAATAAGAACAGTTATTCGAATTAGCTCATAGTTATACAGGGCTCTTTAGGTACCTGGAACTATTTTAAGCACTTTACATGAATTAACTTACTAATTCCCGCAAAAACCAATTGAGATACTTACATACATATTTTTGGTATTTCTTGATTATCTCTTAGGAAAAATATTGCTTAAAAGATACGAACATTTTTGAGACTCTTCAGTCATGTTACCAAACTGCTCTTTGGACATGCGGTGGCTGTGTGGCCTCAAGCCTCAAGGAGGGTCTGAGCATTCTCTTCTCTCTGGGTTCTCACCAGTATACTTTTTGTCATTTTAATAAGTGCTTGGGTCCTGAGTGCTTTATACTGCGTCATTTCTACCACCAAGGACCCTTGATGCTGTCATCATTCCCAGCTGCTGTGGTAGCTACTAAAAGCTTTGCACTCTGCTGGTGTGGGCACTGGGAGCTGAGCTGAGGAGAGGCCGGGGTGCTGGAAGGAGATGTGTGTGCACACATCTCTGGTGTCCTGCTGGCCACGGGCTCAGAAATACAGGTTCTCACTGAGTCTATTCCAGAGAAATCTCCAAAAAGCTCTAGGGGGAGACAAAATTCACACATTGGGTAGAGAAAGATAAAGATGATAACCAAAAGGGGCACCTGGATGGCTCAGTCAGTTGAGCATCCGAGTCTTGATTTTGACTCAGGTCATGATCTTGGGGTCATGGAATCAATCAAGCTCCACATTAGGCTCCATACTCAGTGAGGAGTCTATTTTAGATTCTTTCTCTCCCTCTCCTCTGCTTTCTCTTTCTCTCTCAAATAAATAAATCTTAAAAAAAAAACTTCACAGTTGAGATTCAAAGGAGTTGGGAGTTGCCTAGATATTCAACTTGGAAAATAAAAAACTCATACTGAATTGAAACAACAAAAAATTTTTCTTCTCTGGACCCTTAGAAGTTGGCAGACTGAGGATGGAGAGAATAGGTGGTTTGAATGAGTCACAGTCTATTAAGTCAGTGCCATGTCTGAAGGTCCTAATATCCATAAAGAACCAGGCAGGATCCTGGAATCCTTTTAAGACCTATAAGGTATTTTCTCTACTTTGATCAAGGATCACAGATCTTTCTTTTTTTTCTCTCCTTCCTTTTCCTTCTCCCCCTCTCTCTTTGCTTCCTCCCTCTCTCCTTCCCTTCCCCAGCTGTATTAGTTTTTACACGTTATAAAAGTAATGCAGGGGTGCCTCGTTCAGTGGGTTAAGCCTCTGCCTTCAGCTCAGGTCATGATCTCAGGGTCCTGGGATCAAGCCCATATTGGGCTCTCTGCTCAGCAGGGAGCCTGCTTCCCCCTCTCTCTCTGCCTACTTGTGATCTCTCTCTCTGTCAAATAAATAAATAAAATCTTTTTTAAAAAAGTAATGCATATTTATTTTTCTATGTGAAACAATTCAGAGATGCAGGAAGGAAGCATTTATAATCTCCCTTTATCCTTGTTTAATTCCACCCTTCCCAGATAACCAATGTTAATAGTTTGGTATTTTCCACACTTAAAGAGTGATCCTATAAGTATAAAAATTTCCTCTTCTTTTTTTTTAAAATAAAGGAATAAACTCAAACTCTATATGCTCTTTGCTTTTCTGACTTAAAGATGTATCAGGGAAAATGCTCTAGGTCAGGATATGTAAGTCTAACACAAATAACAATAGCTTTATAATATTCCATTGTGTGGATATACCATAAGTTCATTTGGCCAACCCCTTACTGAAAGACAATCCAATACTTTTTAGGTTTGTTTTCTTTTTTTTCTCTTTCCTACTTTCCTTCCTTCCCTCCCTTTCCTGTTCCTATATCAAATGAACTGTAATAAATACCCTCATTCATAATTCTCTTTCTACAGATGGTTATATTTTTGTAAAACAGAGTTCCCCCAAAATGAAATTACTAGGACAGAGGAAATATAAATTTCAGTTTTCAGTAGTTTCTTTTGCCTCCTTTAGTTGCTTAGTTTTTGTTGAGCACTTTCACCTACATAATTTACCTTGATACTTATGGTACCTTTGTCCACTAGGCAAGGTGAAGGGCAGTTCCTCCATTTTATAGATGAGCCTCTGAACACTGAGTGGCTTGTTCAGGATTATAGCAGCAAGTGGCTGAGCTTGTTCTTAAAGTTCTTGTGCTCTTGAGACTTGTGTTTGATCTGTTAAATATTTCTCCCCAGATGGTCTGTCTGTCTATCTATCTATCTATCTATTTATCTATTTATCTATCTACTATCACCTCTGTATCTCTCCATCTATCCGTCCTCTATTTTTCTATCTATCATATATCCACCTCCCTCCCTATCTACCTGCCTACTTATTTTTGAAAATTCCCTAGGAAGAGAAAGTGAGGATCCACCACAAAAATGGCCACTTATTTAAAGAAGACAATGGTGATGAAGGTGGTCCTGGTGCATAATGAAACATTTGCCAGAAAAAGAAAAGTCTTCCTCACAGTTTAGTGTTGGGTTGTCAAAGCAGTTTTTAAGTTTTTAAGAATTTTCAGTGGCCCTGTTGCTGTTAAGGTGGTCCCTGCATCTGGTCCTCTTAGCTTGAACTCTCAGCAGAATTAGGAGACAGCAGGTAGTCTCAGGTCTCCTTCCAGCTCCCTTTCGGGGGTCCCTCTTCCTCTTGGTGCATCGCTAGTGTCTAGTTCCTCACATTCAGTAGGCTGTCGATGGAGGCCTGAAGACTTCTGAAAGGCTGCTGCCTCCTGGAGATGCTCAGTTTCTAAGCAAAGAGTAATATGAGGTCCTCAAGGGAAACAAGCCTGGGTTCAACCCTGAGAAAAACTGTGGAAAGTGAGCATGCCTCCATCCTCACTGATGTCCTCCCACCCCCGCCCAGATGTGGCCTGGCTTCCTTCCCTGCCTTCACACACTGTTTGTGCCTTGTGACCCCTCCCCTTTCTGTCTGTCAAAATTAGCCCTCAGAAGAGCATCTTTTCTTAGTCTTTATACTCGAGTATGATTCCCAGGTCCCCCTGTCTGATGGATTTGCATTTTAAGACTTATATCTTTTCAAGAAAATAGTCATTGTTAAAAGAAGAATCAACAAATAGACAAGGAAAGAATTTAAGGAGCAGGGGTCTTTTTGGTGTTCCTGAAATAATTGTTAGGATGGCTAATATTTACTGAGTGCTTACATTGTGCCAGGCACTGATGTCCACATCCCTGTGAGGTAGATTATATCCCCATTTTGCCAATGAGACCACTGACCCACACCAGGGGATGTGACCACCTCAATGTCATATACAATGTTTTACCAATCTTGGTAAGTAATTAATGGTGTGTTAATTGTAAGATGCACCATTATTTTATTTATACTAAGAAAAAAAATGCTACCAATTGAACCAAGACCTGTAACTGACTTTTAGAAATGATAGATGTGAAAAAAATATATTCTAGAATCAGGGGTCGTATATGACAGAGCTGGATTTGAACCCAAGCAGATCTGTTGCAGCACTTACAGCTTGTCTACCATCCTCTCCTTGTGACATAATGGAGAGTCTATTGGCTGCCAAATGTTTTGAAAGGGTTGTGGGTCTCATGGAGAAAAATGTTCTGTGCATAGATTTTCTTACTGGTCTTTTTTTTTTTTTTTTTTTTTTAAATTCTGGGGTTTTTTTTTTTTTTTTTTTTTTTTTTTTTTGGGAAAAAGGGAGAAAGTGGGGGGGGGGGGGGGGTAAAGGGAGAGAGAGAGAGAGAAGCAAGCTCCCTAGGGAGCCTGACATGGGACTCGATCCCAGGACCCTGAGATCATGACCTGAGCTGAAAGCAGATGCTCAATGGACTGAGCCACCCAGGTGCCCCAAATTACAGGACTTCCTTGAGCCTTCAATATCAATATGCATTTTGTACCTCCCAAGAAGGGAGAGAGAATATGCATCATTTCCTGAACATTTTGTAGTGGTGGAACATTTTATGCAACTTGTTCTTTGGAGCATGTTTCTGAATACTCAGTAGTAGATCATTTCTCTAATCTTGCAACAAATGTGTACTGAAGGTCAAGTTTCATTTTGCCTAATGACTCCAGTCTTTGGGGGGAATTATTGTGTATCCAGCAGGATGGGTCTATGAAGACAATTTGAAATTATGCCTACAATTGTAGGCAGTTTTTTTTTTCTAGTCCCTGTCTTTCATTCAGTATTAATTAAAAAAAAAAACGCATGTATTTAATACCTAAAATAGTATTTCTCAATGCATACTTTATGGCAATGAACTCCAATTTTTTTAATAGAGCATGATTACTAGAAAAACCCCTTTTTTTAAAACTAAAAGTCATCAAACTACTTTACCTTTATTGAAGTGTAGTTCACAATGTTATATTAATTTCAGGTGTACAGCGTAGCAATTTGACAATTCTATACATTACCCTCTGTTCATCCCAGTTAAGTGCAGTTACCATCTGTCACCATACAAAATTGTTACAATATTATTAACTTTATTCCCTATGCTGTATATTATATCCTCATGACTTTATTTTATAACTGGAAGTTTGTACCTTTTTTTTCCTTGAGATTTTATTCATTTATTTATTGGACAGAGATAGAGTACAAGTAGGCAGAGCAGCAGACAGGGAGAGGGAGAAGCAGGCTTCCCACCGAGCAGGGAGCCTGATGTGGGGCTCGATCCCAGGACCCTGGGATCATGACCTGAGCAGAAGGCAGCCACTTAAGCAACTGAGCCACCCAGGCACCCCCGGAAGTTTGTACCTTTTGATCTCCTTCATCTATTTCGCCCATTCCCCCAAATCCCCTCCCCTCTGGCAACCACCAGATTGTTCTCGGTATCGATAATTCTGTTTTTGTTTGTTTGTTTTGCTTTTAAGCTTTCACTTATAAGTGAAATCATATGGTATTTATCTTTCTCTGTCTGACTTATATCTCTTAGCATGATACCCTCTAGATCTGTCCATGTTGTCATGAATGACAAGATTACAGTCTTTTTTATGATTAATATTCCAGTGTGTGTATGTGTATGTATGCACACAGTACATCTTTTAAAAACTTATTTTAGTTAAATTCAATTAGTTAACATATAGTGTATCGTTAGCGTCAGGTGCAGAGTTCAGTGATTCATCAGTTGCATATAACACCCAGTGCTCATCACATCACTTACCCTCCTTAATGCCCATCACCCAGTTACCCCATCAGCAACCTCCCCTCCCGCAACCTTCAGTTTATTTCCTAGAGTTAAGAGTCTCTTGTGTTGTCTCTCTCTGCATCTTATTTTACTTTTCCCTCCCTTCCCCTATGACCCTCTGTTTTGTTTCTTAAATTCCACTATTGAGTGTAACCATATGATAATTTTCTTTCTCTGATTGACTTATTTCACTTAGCATAATACTCTCCAGTTCCATCTGCGTCATTGTAAATGGTAAGATTTCATCCTTTTGAGTAATATTCCATTGTATATATATATACCACATCTTCTTTATCCATTCATCTATCGATGGACATCTGGGCTCTTGGGAACTTACCCAAAGGATACAAAAGTTGTGATCTGGGGGGCCACCTGCACCCCAGTGTTTATAGCAGCAATGTCCACAGTAAACAAATTATGGAAAGAGCCCAGATGTCCATCAACAGATGAATAGATAAAGAAGATGTGGTATATATACTCACAGTACATCTTTATCCATCCATCTATGAATGAATGGACACTTAGGTTGCTTCCACATCTCAGCTTTTGTAAATAACGCTGCAATGAACATGGGGGAGTATGTATCTTTTCAAATTAGTATTTATATTTTCTTTGGATAAATACTGAGAAGTAGAATTGCTGGATCCTATGATAGCTTTATTTTTAATTTTTTTGAGGAACCTCAATACTGTTTTCCATAATGGCTACCCAAATTTGCATTCCCACCAGCAGTCCACAAAGGCTCCTTTTTCTCCACAGTCTTGCTAACACTTGCTATGTTTGTCTCTTTAATACTAGCCATTCTGACAGTTGTGAGGTGCTATCTCATTGTGATTTTGATTTGCACTTCCCTGATGATGAATGATGTTGAGCATCTTTTCATGTATCTGTTGGACGTCTGGATGTCTTCTTTGGAGAAATGTCTATTCAGATCCTCTGCCCATTTTTTTTTTATTGGATGGTTTGTTTTCTTTGATATTGAATTGTGGGAGTTCTTTGTATATTTTGGATATTAACCCCTTATCAGATATGATCCAATGATTTCACTACTGGGTATTTACCCTAAGAAAACAAAACCAGTCATTTGAAAAGATATATGCACCCCTATGTTTATTACAGTATTATTTACAATAGCCAAGATGGAAGCAACCCAAGTGCCCATCGATAGACAAATGGATAAGGAAGATAGGGTACACACACACACACACACACCAGCATATAATGCAGCCATAACAAAGATCAAGATTGTGCCATTTGTGACAATATGGATGGACCTAGAGGGTATCATGCTAGGAGAAGCAAGTCAGACTAGAAAAAAAATAATGTTTAAATCTGACATCATAGTTACTGAATGTACAAATGAACGTGAAGGCACACTTTGCATAATGAGAGACACCTGTTCTCAGTGTTTAATTTTTTTTTTTGAAAAATTGTTTTGCAGAAACCTTTTGTATAGGTTAGAGTTGCTTTTAACTATGAATAACAATCTACCTGACTAATGGTGCTTAAGTAATAAAGACATTTGTTTGCCTAACTTCCTAAGATAAGATGTTCAGAGGTAGTTGGTCCAGGACTAATGTGGGAGGCTCAAATAGGTCATGAGTGATCCAGACTTTTCTTTTCTTTTCTTTTCTTTTTTTTTTTTTTTTTTGCCCTGCTGTCCTTCTCCCTACGGTATTGTTTTGGTGCCTTATGGATGTAGGATAAGTTTTGCAGTCCCAGGCATCACTTCTCTGTCCAGAGTAGAACAAAGAGGATGGGGTAGCCCAAACCATACTGATCTTTTTATTAAGAAAGCAAAATGTTCTGGAAGTCCCAGCCGCCTTCTCCCAACATGTTACTGGCCAAACTGCTGAGATCCACTGTCACACCTGTCTGCGGGAGAGCTGGAGGTCAGGATTCTCATGATTACTATGAGCCGGCGGTTTTCCAAGAGAGATCGCCACACCAGCAGGCACCCCATCACCTGGGAACTTGCTGGACATGCAAATTCTTGGGCCCTACCCTAGACCTACTGAACTAGAAACCTTGGAGTCGGGCTAGTGATTTGTGTTTTAACGAGCTTTCTGGGTAATTCTGATATGCTCGGTTTTGAGAACTACTGGCCCAGACTAATGATTTGTTGTCTGGGACTGAGCGGCTACTGCTTCTTCTTCTTCTTCTTCTTCTTCCTCTCCTCCTCCTCCTCTTCCTCCTTCATCTTCTTCTTCTTCTTCTTCTTCAAGATTTTATTTATTTGACAGAGAGAGAGGGATCACAAGTAGGCAGAGAGACAGGCATAGAGAGAGAGGGGGAAGCAAGCTCCCTGCTAAGCGGAGAGCCTGATACGGGGCTCGATCCCAGGACCCTGGGATCATGAGCTGAGCCGAAGGCAGAGGCTTAACTCACTGAGCCACCCAGGTGCCCCCTGGGACTGGGCTTCTTATTGTCCTGAATAGAACGGACATTCCCTCTGTAACACAAAAGTAGGGGATGCATATTCGTATGGGCATCTGTCTGTCTAACACAGCTATATTAGCCTTTGGCTGTAATATATGTTGTAAACAAGAATTGGTACTGTTAATGAAAAAGACTTGCATCAGAAGTCAACATTCTTAGGCTTGACAGCTGGCATTTATTATCTATTTGTGGCATAATCTTGGCCAATCACTGAGCCTTTCTTATTCTGCTTCCTTTTCTGTTAAGGAGAGAGATCCTTGCAGGGATCCTCTAAGAATCACCCAATACAATGTGTGTGTATGGGCAGACTCTGAAAACCCCAAGGCTTCGTACGGTGTCTCTTCCCATGCGTGGGGGCCTCACTGTCCCTCTGCTCCTTAAGCCTCTGCTAGGCTGCCCCACCCTAAAAGGCAGTCCCCGAACAATCCTCTACAGAGGTCCAGCAGACAGAGCACACTGGACTTCATCAACGAAGTCCACGTGTCCCACTTGCTCGAGGCAGGGTGTAATGTCTTGGGCAAGGATGGAGAAAGGGAGGGAAATTTTCTGTAATGTGCCAAGGTAAGTCTGTGAGTTTTTTTTTTTTTGTTGTGGTGGTGGTGGTGGTGGTTGCTGTGGATGTTTTTCTCTTGGCTTCTTACATGAGTTCCTTGAATTTAACCTGGGGGGCTTTCAAAATGGCTTGCCAGAGACCTTGCAGTCAAAGAGTGACAATCAAGAAGTTTGAGATGGGATACTAATGGCAGACTTGGGTAGGTAATTCTCTCCTCCCTTCCAGCTCCCTGGCACTTGGTAAGAGGAGGCAGAACAGGATTTCTTTAGGATGTCCTAAGCATTTAAATGGTAAGAAGCTGTTTCTCCCAGTCCTCATGCATATAATATCACCACTGTACTGTAAACTTAAGCGTGTTTACAAGCTTTGGAAGGATTATAAGCGTAAAGATCAACAGAGCATAGCTTTCCATGATTCAATCAGTTCACCAGCAGGGATTTGTGTGGTGCCTGGGAGGGGGTATATGTTGGAACTGAGGCCAAAAAGGGCATAGAGGATGATTATTTTGGTACATTGGCTGGTTGCTAATGTATCAGTGGTCACCTTCCCACTAGTTGTAAAGAGCCATCCTTGCCTAACAGGCATGAGTCATCAGAAGTGGAAAAGAGAATGGCAGAGCCCTGACCATTGGGACTCTCCCTTACAGAAAGCCTTTGAAATACAAGGTGCCCATTTGAGATAAGGATGGCCTATTTCAGGCTGAGATGTGAGGTTGTTCCGGGAAAGAAGTTTGGAGTCCAGTTCTCATAGCACAAAGAAGTCCTACGAAGCACCAAGTTACCATCTCAAGATGGAGTCCAAAGTTATGGAGCAAGGACCATGATCATGAATTTTTGTAAGAGTCTGGAATTCTTATAATTTTTGTTAACTCCTGAATGTGTCCATGTAACTACTAGCAGTTTTCCTTAGGGAGAAGGACTTCTGGGCTCTTTTTTCCTCCTCATTAGGAAAAGCTAGAGAAGTAGCAAGGAATTAAGGAGAGGGTGAATTGAGGAGCTGGTGGTAATTACTGAGAGAGAACCATTTGGGAGCAGCTGGAGGAGTGCATGGGAACTAGTTTGCAGTAGAGAATAATCCTTAAGTTTGAGCTGTAGAAATTCCAGGGTAGAGTCAGTGTCCCTTTCCTTTCTTGGTGACTGCAACAGGCTAGGGATTGGAGATTTGTCTCATGCCATTCACCAATGGTTGGGCCAGCAATTCATGTACTCAATGTATTTTTCATATTTGTTGGGTACCTACAAGTCCTATATGTAGTGGTTGGTGAATGTGAAAAAGCATGGAAAATTTCTGCATCATAGAGTTTATGTACTAATAAGGAAGACATGAAAACTCAACAAATAAATAAGTAAAACTTTTCAGAAGTAATGTGAAAGAAGTAGACTGGTGAGTGAGATGGTTGCCAGTGAGGCCATGTTGAACAGGGTAGTCACTGAGGTCCTTTTGAAGACACACATCGGAGTTGAGATTTGAAGGATGAAAATGAGCAAGTCACATAGGAGTTATCAGGAGGATATTTCTGGTGGGAGAAACACGACACAAGGTCCTGGAGGTGGGGGAGAGACTGGCAGTTTCGAGGAAAGGAAAGACAGCTAGGATGTCTGAAGCATGGTGGGCAAGGGCAGCGTGGGGACAATGCTGTGAAATAGGCTGAGGAGTTGGGGAGGGCCCAGATCATGGAGGACTTTGCAGAGATGGTGAAGAGTTAGGTGTTTCTTCTATGAGAATGAGAAGAGAGAGATAATGCTGAGAATTGACAATGAGAAGAGAGAGATGAGAATTTATTCTGTGAGAATGAGAAGAGAATGAGAATGGGAAGTTACTCAAGAAAGGGCTTTGAGCAACAGGTTGATAAAGACCATTGACAAAATTCACTCTGGCTGCTCAGTGAAGAATGGATGAAAAGGTTCTCTAAGAAGAAGCTGAGGCAAATCAAAGGGTCTTTTGTTTGTTTGGTTTTTGTTTTTTGTCTTTTGTGTGTGTGTTTTTCTGATGGAGACTCTTAAGAAGGACACCATTACGGAAGAAGTGAAAGGAGATCTGAGGAAGTATTTGTACTTGAGAAAGGACCCTGGAGTCTGAAAAGCCGGGGTGGAACCCCTGCCCTCATTTGATACTGTCTTCTCTTCAGGCTTCCAATTCTGTCAGCTGTCACTCCAGCCTCAGTGATGGATGGGCTGTGCAAAGATAATTCAAGCAATCTTTGAGCACTTTACTGTGTCCACTGGTGTGCTAACTTCCTCAATTTTCACATCAGGACTGGAATAGATCTCTTATTGATCCCGTTTTCTAGTTGTAGATGCTAAAACTCAGAGAGACTAAGAAACCTGTGTTAAGTCTGATAAGGAAAATCTGTGTTCTAAGGTGGCCAACCAATCCAGCAGGGGATCCCAGTCCAGCCCCAGGGCCATTCTGGGTTTTCCCCTCACTGCCCCGCGGGCAGGAGAGTAGCACAGATACAGAAGTACAAGCGTATAAACTACCCCTGTGTAAACTATCCCCCTTTGTTTGTGCTCGGGGCTCAGACCTTGGGAGATGATTCTTCGGAGCTTCTGATCCTCCAAGGTCTCCGAGTGCTGCATGGTTCTTTGGCCAGGGTCCAGTCCAGGTTCTGTAACAAGTCATCTGGATAGGAAGTGGCAGAGCAGAGCACTGAAGCAAGGACTCTCTGACTGTAATTTCCTATGTTTATTACTTCTCTTTGGTTTACAGCCTGTGCTTGGCGTACAATGGATCGAATAAATGTTTCCTGTGGATAGCTAGCAGGCATCGTATCTAAACAAAGGGTGTGACATTGAGTGAGATGCAGGTCCTGTTTTAAAGAGTTAACACTAGAGGAGAGGAGTCAAATGTGACCACAGATGAGTCTCATGCCAACTAGGAAGTGACAAGTAACACACAAGATGTAAAAACAAAGGACTTTTTGAGTTCAAAGAGGCAGAGAATTTCTGCTGCCTGTGGGTGGGGGGATGCCCAGTCAGAGAGTGCTTCATGAGGAGGTCACGTTAAAGAAGGGCCTGGGTCCACCACCCAGAGTGAAGCCTGAGGGGGCAGCACAGAAACTTCTGGAGTATGTGTTATGGGATCAGTGAGGGCAGAAGTTCTCCAAGTATGGTCTAGGGGACACTGATGTGCAAAGTCCCAGCTGTTTTCATTACTTGTCTTTTCCACTCTCCTTCTCTCATGAGGTTGCAGCTGAATTTTCCAGAAGCACTAGGATGTGGGATATTGCAACAGACCGAATGCTGAAGCAGAATGAGAACCCAGCTGTCTTTGACTAAACCAAACACTAAAAGGATGTGCCATGAAAGTAAAACACACCATGCTTCCCAGTATGTTTGTGTGTGTTTGCTTTGGGAAACAGTTATTTTTATAAAAGTACGTTATTTTTATTAATGGATTCATTATAGATTGTGGTAAATCATTTAAAATTGTTTTCAATTTTAATTTTTAATATAAATATGGACAGATATAACCTGCATAAACCAAAATTCTTTGGGATCTTCAATAATTTTAAAGAGTGTAAAACTTAACCCTGAAACCAGAAAGTTTATGATCTGGGGCTCCTGGGTAGCTTAGTTGGTTTAAGTGTCTGATTCTTGATTTTGGCTCAGATCATGATCTCAGGGTGGTGGGATGGGCTGGCTGGGCTCTGTGGCCAGCAGAGAGGCTGCTTCTCTTCCTCTGCCCCTCCTGGCATGTGCGTGTGTGAGTGCATGCTCAAACTCTCTCTCTCAAATAAATAAATGAATTTTTAAAAAGATTTTATTTATTTATTTGTCAGAGACAGAGAGAGGGAGAGCGTGAGCACAAGCAGGGGGAGCAACAGGCAGAGGGAGAAGCCACCTCCCCCCTGATCAGGGACTCCGATGTGGGACTCGATCCCAGGACCCTGGGATCATGACCTGAGCCAAAGACAGACTCTTAACCAAGTGAGCCACCCAGGTGTCCCTAAATAAATGAATCTTAAAAGAAAAATTAAATTTATGCTCTATTGGTCTGATGCAACAGTGAAGTGTAACCAGGATCAGGGAGGAGCTAAAGGATCTTTTAGGTTGGAGTGTGCATTGGCTTTGCTGTTTCCAGGTGGGAGGATGGCCAGGCTCATCTCTGGCCTTTCCTTGGTGGGGCTGGAGGATTTGGTAGGGTTCTATGCATCATAGTGTGGCAGGGTTCTGTTCTCTTCCAGGAGGGATCCTCTGCCCCATCCCACATTGTGGAGAGTCCTGGAGGGTGGTGCTGCTTTTGCAGGGAAACTATTGGAGTTCTCGTGGACCACCCCCAGGCCTGGAGGGAGAGTTGTGAAACGGACAGCTCTCACTGCCTTTCTGGTCTCATTTTGCTACCTGGAGTATTTCAAAGCACGTGCTTTTGTCTGCTTTAGTTGAAATCACCAGCTGGATCTCTCCATTACAGCAGAGAGGTAAGGCCTCTTAGTCACTGGGATGAGATACCACAGTGTTGGTCAACCCCATGGGTTTCTTCATGAGCAATCCTGGTGTTTAGTCCAGACACTTCTACTTACTATCTTCTTGTGCTGGTTATTTATCTCCCTTCACTTTTTTAGATTTTATGTATTCATATTAAAGAGAGAGAGGGAGGGAGGGGCAGAGGGAGAGGGAGAAAGAACCTGAAGCAGACTCCACACTGAGCACAGAGCCTGACACGGGCACGATCCCATAATCACGGGATTGTGACCTGAGCTAAAACAAAGAGTTGGATGCTTAACTGACAGAGCCATCCAGGCAGCCCCGCCTCCCTTATTTTTATTGGTAAGTAGAGAAGATGATAACCACTTTGTAAGTTTGTTGATGATATTACATTTGAGAGGCTATGTAAAGTGTGCAGCATAGTGTCAGCCACACAGGAGGCCTCATGTGGCTGCTGTTAGGGTAGAACTAGAACCAGTGTTCATCATACACAGGCCGATGCAGCTCAATGACAAAATGCACACCAAGGGGGGCGCCTGGGTGGCTCAGTGGGTTAAGCCGCTGCCTTCAGCTCAGGTCATGATCCCAGGTCCTGGGTTCAAGCCCCACATCGGGCTTTCTGCTCAGCAGGGAGCCTGCTTCCTCCTCTCTCTCTGCCTGCCTCTCTGCCTACTTGTGATTTCTCTCTGTCAAATAAATAAATAAAATCTTTAAAAAAAAATGCACACCAAGGCATTAGCGTCACGCTTTGCATCTAGTAATCATTTGATAAGTGCTCATTGCTGTTACTGATGTAATTATTTTCCATGTGAATTTTGAAGTTTTATGATGTAGAAATTCCTTATGCTTAGAGCCGTCCTCCGAATAAATTCGGATATGTTGGATATGATCATTTGCCATTTGTTCACTCACTCATTCATTCATTCATTCCACACACATGTCGAATGCATCACCAGATAGCACTCTGGATGCTGAGGATTCTGACTTGATTTAAAAACCTAGAAGAATATAAGTAAAGGGTGGGCCATGAATGAGTCATGGGGTGCTGTCGAGGAGATTCATGCACTGGATAAGCTGGGGTGGGACTCTGGGATTTAGGAGCAATTCCCCTGCCTGGTAACTTACAAAACTATGTTCTGGTATGACATTAGCACTGAAGAATGTCAGAGCTGATATTCCACAGTGACTTTCAGGCTGTAGAGATCACTTAGTCTGAGCAGTTCCTTATACATATGGAGAAACTGAGGCCCTACTTCCTAGTCCAGATCCTGATAATGTTCTCTTTTGTGCTAAGATCCCCAAAAGAATTCTGGTTTAGTTGGAAATATACAAGAAAGGGGGAGAATGATGAACTTTGGCCAGCTTTCCATCAGCCAAATCAGTGGCTCAATGAGTAGAAGTGTATTGGACACAAAGTATCCAACATAGGGGAACCAGGAAGGAAGCATGTAGCCACCCGGTTAAGAATACTTGGTTGCGTTCCCAGGTTTTACTCGTACTGACTGTGTGACCTCAGGAGGTCATTTGTTCTCTGAGGTTAAGTTTCCCTAACTGGAAAGTGGGGATGTAGTTAGAAATTGCATTCAGCTGGTTGGAAGAAAAAAAAAAAATCTCTCAAATATTGCCTTGAACATCCTAGGTTTCTCCCCCACTCAAAGAAGTGAGCAGACCAAGGTGTGTATGGCAGTCTGCAGTCTCCCAGTGACTCAGGCTCCTCTACCTTTCTTCTTTGCCATCCTTAGTACACGGCTCCTTTCTTCATTGTTAATGCATGTTCAGACATGGCTGTTCCACTCCCAACCACCACGTCCAAGTTTTTGTAGGGATATAGAGATGCTGGGAAGGGAAAAAGTCACCCGTATCTGGAGTCAGTCCTCTTTTAAAGACTGTTTCTCAGCTATGCTGATTATAAACTTTTTACACCTTATGGTCAGAATTTGGCCATGTGACCCTCCTTACCTGTAAGAGATGTCGAGAGAGAAACTGTTTTATCTGGGTGCTCCACAGCCTGAATAAAACTGGGGTTTACCCAGGAAGGAAGAAAGGAATAATGGCTATTGACTAGATAACTAGCAGTCTTTGCCACAGGAAGCAAATGACATTGCCTATCCCCTTCGGTTTGGGGAGGATTGAATGAGATGATGTTTGTAAAGTGCTAGCTCAGTGCCCAAGCACATAGAGTCCATCCAAGAGAATGTGCTAATTCCTGTCCTCAAGAAATTTCTCCCTGTACCGAGGAGGAGAGGGGATATCTAATGGAGTAGTGATCTATTACAAGATGAATGTATATTCTGTCTCTATACAAACATCAGCTCTGCCACAGCCCTCCTTTCCTCCTGCTGCCCCAGGACCATGAAATGAAAATCATAATAGCACACCTTTGCAGAGCACTTCTCATTAGTCGATTCTTTCTTACTGCTATTCAAGCATGATGTCTTTTGACGCTCAAGGCAACCCGGTGTAGGTGGGTGATATGAACGTACTTTGGTAGGGAGATGGAGGCTTTTTTAAAAAATTGAGGTGTGTATATATATATATATATATTTTTTTTTTTTTTTTTTAAAGATTTTATTTATTTGACAAGAGATCACAGTAGGCAGAGAGGCAGGCAGAGAGAGAGAGGGAGAAGCAGGCTCCCTGCTGAGCAGAGAGACTGATGTGGGGCTCAATCCCAGGACCCTGAGATCATGACCTGAGCCGAAGGCAGAGGCTTTAACCCACTGAGCCACACAGGCGCCCCCCCAAATTGAGGTATATTTGACATATTATATTAGTTTTTGTTAGTTTCAGTTGTACAACATGATGGAATGATGGAATGGAATTGGAATCCATCAATTGGAATGATGTTTTATATTAATTTTAGTTGTACAGTGTAATGATTTGATGTTTGTATATATTGTGAAATGATGAGTATCATAAGCCTGGTTAATACCGTCACCACACATAGTTACAGAATTTTTTTTTCTTGTGATGAGAATTTGCAAGATCTACTCTCTTAGCAACTTCCAAATATGCAATATGGCATTATTAACTGTGTTTGCCATGATGTACATTACAGCTCCATGATTTGTTTATTTTATAACTGGAAGTCTGTGCCTTTTGAGTCCCTTCAGTTGTTTTACCCACTCCCCCACCCTCCCCAGCCTCCAGAAACCACGTGTATTCTCTGTATCTATGAGCTTGGTTCCGTGGTGGTGGTTTTTAGATTCCACACGAGTGCAATCGTATGGGTATTTGTATTTCTCTGTCTGATTTATTTTACTTAGCTTAGTGTCTTCAAGGACCAATCATATTGATGCTGATGAAAAAGGCTTTTTGAGGTAAGGTAAGGGACTTGCCTGACTCTTGTGCTTGTCAGGGACAAGCTGGGATAGGCGTCCACATCTGTGGGGCTGGTAGCCTCGTGCACGGAACCAGGTGTGCTTGAAGGTAGTTTCTGCTCTGACAATGCAGGACTCTCTCTCCTATGGATTGTTGAAAGAAAATTAAAAATAGAAGATAAAATCATGATTCTCATACAGATGTAAAAATGAACACACCTCATATTTAAGATTTTATTGCACTTGTTTAATGAGGAAACGGCTGTGATGTTTCAGCCAGTTCCAAGGAGAAACCAAAGAACAGGAGCATTTAGAAATCAGGGACATTGAAATAAATTTGCAAATGGAGACAAAACTCTCTTTTTTCCCCAGGGTGGGGGAGGGTTGCTCCCCCCACCATTGGACGGAATTCATTTGCATGTCTGTAGACATGAATGAATTATTTTGCATTGCTATCAATTATCTGTAAGTTACACAGTTAAATATTTCCCAGAGTCAGAATCAGATAAGGTGGAATGGTGTGCTGTAGACAATGCATAATTTCCCATTGACGTAAACATTGTCCCTATAAAACCTTCAGGGAAGTTTCTAGTCCAGGCTCTCTAATCCTGTTTCCTGCCCAGGCCTTAGGTTTTTGCCTTCCTCAAACATGACTATCCTCTTCTCTCTGCTACTTCATATGTTACAGGATCTGTGTCCTCTTAATGCCCGTGGTTCTTGGTCCTGCCGCTTGGAAGAATAAAGAGGTAGACCAGACAAAGAGTGGTGGGCAGCAAAGCAAGTTTATTGAGCAAGAATGTGGAGAGGGAGGGGGACCGGAGTGGACTGGCCTCAGAATTTCTGAGTTCAGGGGTTTTTATGAACTCTTTGGGGGAGCTTTCTTAAGCAATCAGGGTGTGCTGAGTCATGCCATTTGGGGCTTTGGTCACATACCTGTCTGCGTATTAGGTTCATGTCCACGTGCTGATCTTTTTTGGCTGACATCTGGGGGCTTAGGTCTTAACAGCCCCTTGCCCCTGATATTGACAAATGTTTTTGTGGTTAATTATCTTATTTTAGGATGTTTTGCTGAAGTCACTTCTGCCAAGGTTGCAAAGCAGAATGTCTGTGCAGTCCTGTCTAAGCTGCAGAACAGGGGATCAGTGCTGTGTGACCTTAGCCGTCCTGATTCCATGTGTTCTTGTTGGGAACTCTGGCCCTGACTACCTAACTGTCCGACTCACTCCTCGCACATGGACCTCTGTTCCCTTCAGGTTTGGCTTAGAATTTGTTGCTTCCAGTGTCTTCACCAATTGACCCTACTCTCCTTAAATGGATGCAAGAGCCAACTGGAGTTGGTGGCTCGGATGGCCTGGGGAACTGATGGGATCTGGGAACCTCAGAACAGGAGGCTTCTCCAGCCAGTCCGCTTCCAGGACTTGGCTCCCATGGAAGCAGTTCTTCAGACAGCCTATCCCACAATGCTGGCCACAGCACAGCTGTTAAGTAGCCTTGGGCAAGTCACTTGACTTTGAGTCTTTCTGGAATATTCCAGAACTTCCCCCACACAGATGGAGCTCTCCTTGAGAGCTGAGGAGAGGTTTTCATTTCTTTGTTTTTTCCCCCTCTCTCTTTCAGAGGGACATTTGGGAGACCGTGTGATTGAGTTGAAGCGTCCTGGATTTAGTGTTCAGATTTGGTTTCCATGTTGTCTTTGCTATTAGCTGGGTGGCTGTGGGCAAGTCCTCCAACCTCAGTTTGCCCATCTGTAAAATGGCAACATTCATGTCTGCGATAGGCTGAAAAAATGCCCCTGTCCCTGAGGATGTCCACGTGGAATCCCAGGAACCTATGAATATTACCTTGTTTAGGAAAAGGGTCTTTGCAGAGGTAATTAAATTCTCTAAAAGAGATGATTCTGGATTATCCCAGTGTTCCCTAAATGCAACCACAAGTGTCCTTGTGAGAGAGAGGCCGAGGGAGGTTGGACACTCGGAGGAAGGCAGTGTGTGCAGGTGGTGCTGAGGCTGGGGTGCAGAGGCCCCGGGAGCTCGAGGAGGCGGGGGACAGGGTCTTTCCTGGAGCCCCCACGCAGAGCATGGCCCTGGCAGATTTCTGACTGCTGGCTTCCAGAATTGTGAGAAAATCGGTTTAAGTCACTAAGTCTGTGGTCATTTGCTGCCACAGTCCTGGCAAATGAATCTGATATCCCACTGGCTTCATAGGTTGCCCTGGAGCTCACAGGAGGAAATGTAACAGTGCTCTATAAATGGTCAGGGGCATAG
This sequence comes from Enhydra lutris kenyoni, assembly GCF_002288905.1. Classification (NCBI taxonomy): domain Eukaryota; kingdom Metazoa; phylum Chordata; class Mammalia; order Carnivora; family Mustelidae; genus Enhydra; species Enhydra lutris. The sequence continues at coordinate 35,204,634 of NW_019154089.1, read as the reverse complement.
CCAGGGTCCAAGACAATAATTGGTAAGTAACATGTATATATCCATTCGTCTATTGCACATTTAAGTGGAAATTTGGTACGCTGCAATAAAAATCTCATGAGAAAAATAACTTTTCAAGTAAAGATAACATTTGGAGCAAATATTGCGGGTTGATCTCCCTTTAGGTATTGTCCTCCTGCTGTCAGAATGAAGGACTGAGACCATGGTTTCTCCCTATAGCTGCCTTGTGCCTGGGGGGTGTGGGATAGGTTGTCTGGGGGATGGATCAGTACCTCCCAGACATGGCTTGCTGTACTGAAAATAATGTTGTTACCACGAGGAAGCTTCTAGTGACAGCGAGAACAAGCAGCTATTGTCTGGTGGGTCCCATCTCAGGGTGAACGCTGGCACAATGGAGAGACAGTTGGAGGGGGCTGTCTCAACCCTGCCAGGGCTCAGCGCAGCAGACCGCAGCAGCTGCAGCGCAGCCCAGCGGGACTGCAATGCAACGGGGAGACGCTGCCTGCCAATGCCGACTGCGTTCCAGAGGTGTACGTGCCAATCCGAGACGGAGACGGTGCCAGGAGCCGGTGGAAGGACGCCACTTTGCCAGAACAGAGCCGTGTCCACCTTCCTCTCCTAATCTGCACACACTGTGCAGCCAAACTGCTGTGTCCAGGGTGCTGGCCCGGCTTTGCAGATGCATCCCCTAGGACCTTTTTGTGTTCATGTCTTGCTCTTGTCATTCTCAGTCCTTAAGCCAAGACACTAGTTGCCAGCACCTCTTCTCTGCCCACTAACCTGTCCTATATTCCGTTTCCCATCTCTGGCATATTCCCATCTATATGCTCTGGGAAATCACAGTTGCCACACCATTATTAATACTCTTTAACTAATTAACTACTTCCTGAGTATTGAGCACCCGTTATAAGTCAGGCAGATACATGCTGGGGACATATGGTAGACAAAACAGGTAAGACCCCACCATCCAGGAACTATGTTAGTGGTGGGAGTCTTGAAGCAAACAATCACATTAGGAATTTTTAAATTATAAATTATAATGTATGATAGCTTCAGATAGCATATCTTCATTAAAAGCAGATACATGTCAGGCATATAGTAAGTGTACAATAAATGTTGGTTATTTGAATGAGGATAGGGATGATGATAACTTTGGTCTACTTAATCAAAGAGAATATGTCCTTAAGGGGACAGAAGACTTCAAAACATAAGTCCTTTCAGAATACTTACTTAATTTCACTTTTAACTAATCAGTTCAATATAATTTATTGTGTTATCTACTAAGTACAAGTAAGGGTCTGTCCCAGGCATAGTTCATGCCCTCAAAGTGTTTAAGAGAAGGGGATAAGAGAAGTCTATAAATAATTCTAATACCATGTAGAAATTACGTCCCCTAGGAGAGATGCTAAGTAAAATGGAGGTTCAGTGGCAGAGCTGTACCATCCAACTGTTGGAATATTGAAAGTCTTTTTTTTTCTTTTTAAGATCTTATTTATTTATTTGACAGAGAGAGCACAAGTAGGCAGAGAGGCAGGCAGAGAGAGAGAGAGAAGCGGGCTCCCCACTGAGCAGGAAGCCCAACATGGGGCTCGATCCCAGGACTTTGGGATCACGGCCTGAGCTGAAGGCAGAGGCTTTAACCTACAGAGCCACCTAGACACTCCAGAATTTTGAAAGTCTTATGAAGAAGATGGTTCCTGAAATGTGGTTTGGAGGATGGGTAGATTTTTATTCTTTTGAAGATAGGGTTGTTACCATTTTGGATATTTTCTCTTTTGTTGCAAAAGTTATATCTGATCTATTTAGAAAATTTAGAAAAAAAATCAGTAAGCAAAAGAGAGAAAATCAAAATTCCCTGTGATCTCACCAGCTGAGAGAACAAGTTACCATTGGGTTGTATAATTTTAAAACATTTCACTATGCAAGTATGTACACACATGATTACACAAATGGGATTGTATTATTTTATAGTCAGTTTTTTCTTCTTAACTTTAAACACATTTTAAAACATATTGTTTATTCCACTAAGTGTTCTCTTTTGTGTTCTTTTATGAGTCAGTTGCTTCCACCAAAGGCAACACGAGAAATGCAGGAAAACAAAGTTGATTATTCTCCTATAGAGAGTGTCAATATACACCATGGGGGGTGGGGAGAAACACATGGAGGAAATGCCAGGAGGGCGGTGTCGTTCAGGAAGGTGAGGAGCCTAGAGAGAACAAGGACCCATGTGGACAAGGGCCTTTATTGGGGGTCAGGGTGGAGTATAAAAGCAAAAGGCATTAGGGGGTTTCACTGGTGCCCTTGACTGTCACTAGATCACAGAGGAGGGTAGGAAGGAAGCTGTGGCAAGGGTTAGTCTCCCTCACTGCTGCACCTGCATGCCTGGTCAGGGTCCTCACAGTCTTTTCATGGAGAGGTTGAGGCAGCAGGGAAATGCATTTTATTTTATTTATTTTTTTAAGTATTTATTTATTTGACACAGAGAGAGAGAGAGAGAGAGAGAGAGAGAGATCACAACTAGGCAGAGAGGCAGGCAGGGAGAGAGAGGGGGAAGCAGGCTTCCCACTGAGCAGAGTCTGATGCGGTGCTCGATCCCAGGACTGTGAGATCATGACCTGAGCTGAAAGCAGAGGCTTAACCCACTGAGCCACTCAGGTGCCCCGGGAAATGCATTTTAAAACTTACAGTACATGGCCTTAGATTTTGTGACGGTTGCTTAGCATTGGACTCTTGGAGACGCCGTGGTACATTTAGCCAAGCTTCTATCATTGGGAAATATACAAGGTATTTCCTTGCTGCTGTTTGGTTTATATTTTGCCTGTTAAAAATAACACTACAAAAATCATGGCTGTAGCTAAGTAATGCCATCACATGATGATTTCTTCAGTACCAGAATTTCTGGGCCAAAGAATTTATGCATTTAAAATTGTGTTGTTGTTTTTTTTTAATTTTATCTTCTAAGTTTTGGAAATGAATAGTGGTCATATACTTTAAAAAGGCATTTATGAATGGATAAAGAAGATGTGGTTCATGGATGCAATAGAAAGGACGAATGGATAGAACTGGAGGGAATTATGCTAAGTGAAATAAGTCAGTCAGAGAAAGATAATTATATGGTTTCACTCCTATGTGGAACATAAAGAATAGTGCAGAGGACAACAGGGGAGGGGAGAGAGGGCTAGATGGGAAAAGATCAGAAAAGGAGACAAACCATAGTGAGGTTCTTGACTCCAGGAAACAAACTGAGGGTTGCAGAAAGGGAGGTAGGTGGGGGTAATGGGTAACTGGGTGACGGGCATTAAGGAAGGCATGTGATGTGATAAACACCGAGTGTTATACACAACTGATACGTCGTTGAGTGTTTTATCAAAAACTGATGGTGTACTCTATGTTGGCTAATTGAATTTAAACAAAAAAAGAGAAAAATAGGAAAAAGGCTTTTGTAAAGTTGTGTTACTCAAATTTTTATTAACCTGAGATACTGCATTAGTAATAACTCCTTACGTTTTTGTATCCTCTTACAGTTGTGAAAGCATGTTTACATATGTTTGATTATTGGATTGTCATAGCGACTCTGGAAGCAGAGAGGTAGATACTGCTAGTTCTCGTTTTTCAGAGGAAGGTAAGTCTCAGCCAGCTTAGTGATCTGCTTAGGATAACACAGCTAGCAAATGACAGAGCCTTCTGACACGGAATCCTGAGGGCTTTTGGTGTTATATCCCGTGGCCTGCTCTGCCTCCTCCCAGCATGTTAATGACCATCTCATCTCTGCATGGTATTAACCTGATAGAGACTTTGAGGCCTGTGATACTCCCTGGACTCGGTTTTCCAAGTTTTATGGTACTTTTCCCTAACATAGTATTTACAAAAATACAACCGTGAGACATTGTTTTTGGTATTGTGCTACTTTCTCAGGTTATGAATGGGTAGGCTTTGAATAGACAGTGAAGGAGGGGACAGTACGTCAAGCAGTAGGAGTAAGGCTGTGTAGGAAGAACTTAGACACGGGCTTCGAATGGGCCAATGTCAGGCCAGCATTGGCACAACAGAAATACCTGGTTTAGCCTGGTCCATGTTTAAAAAATTATTACCTCCATCAGGATATTTCATATACATCTGTGCATGGTTGGGCTCTCTTCATTCAAGAGCTCTGGCAAACCCTTAGCCTGACTTTAGTCTGGGCTGTGATTTTTTTCCCCCAGCTTTTTTGGTCTATAATTGACATATAACAGTGTATATGTTTCAGGTGTACCAATACTGATTTGATACACTTATATACTGCTAAATGATTACCGCCATAGCATTAACTAACATCTATATCATGTCATAGAATTCTTTTCCGTGGTGAGAATATTTAAGTTCTCTTCTCTTAGCAACTTTCAGGTATGGTTGACCCTTGAGCAACATGGGGATTAGAGGCGCTGACCCCCTGCATGGTGGAAAATCCATGTGTAACATTTGACTCTCCCAAAACTTAACTACTAATAGCCCACTGTTGACAAGAAGTCTTACGGATAACATAGTCTTTTAAAGTGCATTTTGTATATTATATATACACTAAGCACTGTATTTATAAAAAAAGATCCACGTATAAGTGGACCCATGCAGTTCAAGCCAGTGTCATTCAAGGTCAACTCTATATAATAGAATATTATTAACTATAATCACTGTGCTGTACATTAGCTCCCCAGAACCAGTTCAGCTTATAACTGGAGGTTTGTACCCTTTGACCAACATCTTCCCTTTTTCCTCACCTTCCACCCACTGCGAACCACGGTTCTAGTCTGTTTCTGGGTTTTTGTGTTTGGCTTTTGTAGGTGGCACGTACCAGTGATATCATACAGTATTTATCTTTGACTTCTTTCACTTAGGATAATGCCCTGCAGGTCCAGCCATGTCGTCATAAACCGCAGGATGATCTTTGTGATGGCTGAATACTATTCCATTGTGTAGATAAACCACATCTTCTTTATCTGTTCGTCCACTGACAGACACTTAGGTCCTTTCCATATGCTGGCTGTTGTGAAAAATGCTGCAATGAACAAGGGAGTGCAGATATCTCTTTCAGATCTTGTTTTTATTTCCTTTGGATATACTCCTAGAAGTGGGATTGCTGGATCATATAGTAGTTCTATTTTTTTTAAGTAATTCTATTTTTAATGTTTTGAGGAACCTCCATACTGTTTTCCATAGTGGCTACACCAATTTACATTCCCACCAACAGCACACAAGGGTGACTTTTTTCCACGTCCTAACACTTGTTATCTTTTCTCTTTTTGATGATATCTTTTTGAAGGGGTGTGAGGTGATGCTTCATCATAGTTTCGGTTTGCAACTCCCTGATGACTGATTTTGAGCACCTTTCATGTACCTGTTGGCCATTTGTGTGTCTTCTTTGGAATAATGTCTATTCAGATCCTCTGCCAATTTTTAGATTGGATTTTTTAAAAAAGATTTTATTTATTTATTTGATAGAGAGAGTGAGAGAGAGCATGAGAGGGGAGAAGGTCAGCGGGAGAAGCAGACTCCCCATGGAGCTGGGAGCCCAATGCGGGACTCAATCCTGGGACCCTGGGATCATGACCTGAGCGAAAGGCAGCTGCTTAACCAACTGAGCCCCCCATGCGCCCTTTAGATTGGATTTTAAAGTGTTACGTTGTAAGAGTTGTTACATATTTTGCATATTGACCCCTTATCAGAGAGATGATTTGAAAATATTCTCTCTCATTTGGTAGGTTGCTTTTTCAATTTGTTGATGCTTTCCTAGGCTATACAGAATTTTTTTAGTTTGATGTAGTCCCACTTGTTTATTTTTGCTTTTGTGGTCTATGCTTTTGGCGTCATCCAAAAAATAATTGCCAAGATCTATGTCCAGGAGCTTACCTTTGTGTTTTCTTCTAAGAGTTTTACAATTTTAGGGCTTACATTCAAGTCTTTAATCAATTTTGAGTTGATTTTTGTGTATCATATAAGATAAGGGCCTACTTTCATTCTTTTGCGTGTAGCTATCCAGCTTTCCAGTTTCCCCAACACCATCTATTAAAGAGTCTGTCCTTTCCCCATTATATGTTCTTGGCTCCTTTGTTGTAAATTAATTGACTATGTATGCATGGTTTTATTTCTGAGACCTGTATTCTGTTCCATTGATCAATGCATATGTTTTTATGCAAATACCATACTGTTTTGATGACTGTAGATTTTTAATATCCTTTGAAATGAAGAATGTGATACCTTTAGCTTGTCCTTCCTTCTTTTTTTAAATTTTTTTAAAGATTTTATTTATTTATTTGACAGAGAAAGATCACAAGTAGGCGGAGAGGCAGGCAGAGAGAGAGGGAGAAGCAGGATCCCTGCTGAGCAGAGACCCTGATGCGGGACTCGATCCCAGGACCCTGAGATCATGATCTGAGCCGAAGGCAGAGGATTTAACCCACTGAGCCACCCAGGTGCCCTCCTTCTTAAGTTGCTTTGGCTATTTGGGGTCTTTCGTAGTTCCATACTTATTTTAGGATAGTTATATTTCTGTGAAAAATGTAATTAGAGTTTTTTTTAAGATTTTATTTATTTATCAGATAGAGACCACAAGTAGGCAGAGAGGCAGGCAGAGAGGCAGGCAGAGAGAGAGAGGGAAGCGGGCTCCCTGCTCAGCAGAGAGCCTGATGTGGGGCTTGATCCCAGGACCCTGGGATCATGACCTGAACTGAAGGCAGAGGCTTTAACCCACTGAGCCACACAGGCGCCCCTGTTGCTGTTATTCTATGGTCTGTTTTTTTAAAGTTTCAATTTAAGTTCTAGGTAGTTAACATACAGTGTGATATTAATTTCAGGTGTACAGTATAACGAGTGATTCAGCACTTCCATATGTCACCCGGTGCTCATCACAGCAAGTGCCCTCCTTAATCCCCATCACCTACTTAACCTACTTAACCCACCCTGCCACCCACCTTCCTTCTGGTAGCTATCAATTTGTTCTTGTTAAGAGTCTGTTTCTTGAATCTTGCCATTTGTGAGGACGTGGATGGAACTAGAGGGTATTATGCTAGTGAAATAAGTCAATCAAAGAAAGACAATTATCATATGATCTCCCTGATATGAGGAAGTTGAGAGGCAACGTGGAAGGTTTGGGGGGTAGGAAAGGAATAAATGAAACAAGATGGGATCTGGAGGGAGACAAACCATAAGAGACTCTTAATCTCATAAAACAAACAGGGTTGCTGGGGGGAGGGGGTAGGGAGAGGGTGGTGGGTTATGGATATTGGGAAGGTTATGTGCTATGGTGAGTGCTGTGAATTGTGTAAACCTGGCGATTCACAGACCTGAACCCCGGGGGCTAATAATACATTATATGTTAATAAAAAAAATTATAAAATAAAAAAATGAAAGAAAAAAAAGAGTCTGTTTCCAGGTTTGCCACTGTCTTTTTTCTCCCTTTGTTTTGTTTCTTAAATTCCACTTATGAGTGAAGTCATATGGTCTTTGTCTTTCTATGACTGACTGACTTCACTTAGCATAATACTCACTAGCTTCATATACGTCATTGGAAATGGCACAATTTCATTCTTTTTATGGTTGAGTAATATTCCATTATATATACATACACATGGATGTATACACATGTGTATATATGCACACACACATATGTATACACACGCACACACCCCACATCTTTATCCATTCATCAGTCAATTGACACTTGAGCTGTTTCCATAATTTGGCATTTGTAGATAATGCTGCAGAAGACACGGATAGACATTTTCCCAAAGAAGACATACACATGGCCAGCAGATGCATGAAAAGATGCTCAATATCACTGAACATCAGGGAATATGAATCAAAACTACAATGAGACGTCACCTCACATGCAATAGCTAATATGACCAACACAAGAAACAACAGGTGTTGGCGAGGCTGTGGAGAAAGGGGAACCCTCATGCACTGCTGGTGGGAATGCACACTGGAAAACAGTATGGAGGTTCCTCAAGAAGTTAAAAATAAAACTACCCTGTGATCCAGCAATTCCACTACCAGGTATTTACCCAAAGACTCAAAAATATGAAATCAAAGGAATACATGCACCCTGATGTTTATAGTAGCATTACGTACAATAGCCATTGGAATTTTGATAGGATTACATTTGAATCTGTGGATTTCTTTGGGCAACACAGACATTTAAACAGTAGCAATTCTTCTAATCCATGAGCACAAAATACTTTTCCTTTTATTTGTGTATTCTTTGATTTCTTTTATCAATGTCTTACAGTTTTCAATATATGTATCTTTCACCTCTTTGGTTAAATTATTCCCAAGTATTTTATTCTTTTTGATGCTATTGTATGTGGCATTGTTTTCTTAATTTCTCTTCTAATAGTTTGTTGTAAGTCTATAGAAACACAACTGATTTTTTTTAAATATTGATTTTGTATCTGGTAACTTTACTCAATTTGTTCTAAGGGTTTTAATGTAAACATTTTATATATAGTACTATGTCTATATATATATAGTACTATATATATTAGTACTATGTCATCTGCAAATAGAGACAATTTTACTTTCTCCTTTCTGCTTTGGATTATTTTTATTTCTTTTTTCTTGCCTAAATTCTCTGAGTGGGACTTTCAATTATATATTGAGTAGAAGTGGTGAGAGTAGGCACCTTGCCTTATTCCCGGTCTTAGAGGAAACTTCCATCTTTTTACCATGGGGTATGATGTTAGCTGTGGGCTTTTCATATATGGATGTTGAGTTATGTTCCCTCAGTATCCACTTTGTTGAGAGTTTTTATCATCAAAAGGAAGTTGACTTTTGTTAAATGCTTTTTCTGTCTCTATTAAGATGATTGTATAATTTTTGTCCTTTATTTTATTAAGGTGATGCATCACATTGATTGCTTTGCAGATGCTGAAGCATTTTTGCATCTCAGGAGTAACTCCCATTTGATCATCGTGTATGATATTTTTAATGTATTGTTAAATTCAGTTTGCTAGTATTTTCTTGAGAATTTCTGCATCTATTTTCTGCATCTATGTTCATCAGGAATATTGACCTATAATCTTATTTTCTTGTAGTGTCTTTGTCTGGTTTGGGTATCAGGGTAATGCCAGCCTTGTAAAATGAGCTTGGAAGCATTCCCTCCTCTTCAGTTTCCTTTTTTTTTTTTTTTGAGAGAATTGGTAATCATTCTCTTTTAAACATTGGACATAATTTACCAGTGAACCATTTGGTTATAGAATTTCATTTACTGGGAGGTTTTTGATTACAACTTCAGTCCCCTTACTGGTAATTATTCCATTCAGATTTTGTATTCTTCATGATACAGTCTTGGTAGGTTGTCTGTTTCCAGGAATTTATTCATTTTTTCTGGGTTGTCCAACTTGTTGGTGTTCATAGTAGTCTTTGATCTTTTGTATTTGTGTGGTATCAGCTATGTCTCCTCTTTCCAATTCTATTTATTGGAACCCCCCCTTTTTTTCCCTTGGTGAGTATAGCTAAGTATTTGTTTATTTTATTTATCTTTTAAAAAAGCACTGTTTGTTTCATTGATCTTTTCTATTATCTTTTTAGTCTTATTTCTGCTCTGATCTTTGTTATTTTCTTCCTTCTGCTACCTTTGGGCTTAGTTTAGTTCTTTTGTTTCTAGTTCCTTGAGGAGTAAACTGAGGTCATCTAAACTGGGCCATTACTGGCTGGGGATGGGTAATTTCTACCCCCTTTGGATGGGGCATAAATATTCTAGTTTGTTTCAGGCTTTGGGCTCATTCAAATGGGGGCACAAATGTTCTACTTTTTCTCAGTCTTTACCATTCTCTGTTGTTTTTCTGAGGGTCAGTAGTGATTAAAAATATACCTGTCATATTGTTTTTCTAGACATCCAGCTGGTTTTACTCCTTCCCTTTGCTGGCATCTGAGTATGAAGCCCTTGTTTTAGAGTATGTGCAGGACATAGCCCTTCTCAGTTAGGGCCCAGAGAGGTTGCAGGAGAGTAGTGGGAGAGAAAACTGGGAAGGCAGCTGATGGTCAAGAGAAGGAGAGGTTTTTTTTTTTGTTTTTTTTTTTCCCATTTATTTTTTGGGGGGAGAGAGAGCACAAGCAGGCAGAGTGGCAGGCAGAGGCAGAGGGAGAAGTAGGTTCCCCGCTGAGCAAGGAGCCCGATGTGGGACTCGATTTTGAGACCCTGAGATCATGACCTAAACTGAAGGCAGCAGCTTAACCGACTGAGCCACCCAGGTGCCCCAGAGGGAGAGTATTAAAACCAGGGGAAGCACCTGGTCTTTATTTTCGAGGCATTAGGAAGCCACTGAGGGATCTAGAATTCTTTTTTTTTTTTTTAATTTTTTTTTTAATTTTATTTTTTATAAACATATATTTTTATCCCCAGGGGTACAGGTCTGCAAATCGCCAGGTCCACACACTTCACAGCACTCACCATAGCACATACCCTCCCCAATGTCCACAACCCCACCCCCCCTCTCCCAACCCCCCTTCCCCCATCAACCCTCAGTTTGTTTTGTGAGATTAAGAGTCACTTATGGTTTGTCTCCCTCCCAATCCCATCTTGTTTCATTTACTCTTCTCCTACCCCCTTAACCCCCCACGTTGCATCTCCTCTCCCTCATATCAGGGAGATCATATGACAGCCGTCCCTCTCCGATTGACTTATTTCGCTAAGCACGATACCCTCTAGTTCCATCCACATCGTCGCAAATGGCAAGATTTCATTTCTTTTGATGGCTGCATAGTATTCCATTGTGTATATATACCACATCTTCTTTATCCATTCGTCTGTTGATGGACATCTAGGTTCTTTCTATAGTTTGGCTATTGTAGACATTGCTGCTATAAACATTCGGGTGCACGTGCCCCTTCGGATCACTACGTTTGTATCTTTAGGGTAAATACCCAGCAGTGCAATTGCTGGGTCATAGGGTAGTTCTATTTTCAACATTTTGAGGAACCTCCATGCTGTTTTCCAGAGTGGTTGCACCAGCTTGCATTCCCACCAACAGTGTAGGAGGGTTCCCCTTTCTCCGCATCCTTGCCAGCATCTGTCATTTCCTGACTTGTTAATTTTAGCCATTCTGACTGGTGTGAGGTGATATCATCATCAAGACAGCATGGTACTGGCACAAAAACAGACACATAGATCAATGGAACAGAATAGAGAGCCCAGAAATAGACCCTCAACTCTATGGTCAACTCTTCTTCGACAAAGCAGGAAAGAATGTCCAATGGAAAAAAGACAGCCTCTTCAATAAATGGTGTTGGGAAAATTGGACAGCCACATGCAGAAAAATGAAATTGGATCATTTCCTTACACCACACATGAAAATAGACTCAAAATGGATGAAGGATCTCAATGTGAGAAAGGAATCCATCAAAATCCTTGAGGAGAACACAGGCAGCAACCTCTTCGACCTCAGCCACAGCAACATCTTCCTAGGAACATCACCAAAGGCAAGGGAAGCAAGGGCAAAAATGAACTATTGGGATTTTATCAAGATCAAAAGCTTTTGCACAGCAAAGGAAACAGTTAACAAAACCAAAAGACAACTGACAGAATGGGAGAAGATATTTGCAAATGACATATCAGATAAAGGGCTAGTGTCCAAAATCTATAAAGAACTTAGCAAACTCAACACCCAAAGAACAAATAACCCAATCAAGAAATGGGCAGAGGACATGAACAGACATTTCTGCAAAGAAGACATCCAGATGGCCAACAGACACATGAAAAAGTGCTCCATATCACTCGGCATCAGGGAAATACAAATCAAAACCACAATGGGATCTAGAATTCTTAACTGACATCCCTATGTCCTGTCCTGGGTCAGCTGCCTCATGTTCTTAAATTGTTCATTATTCTTGCTACATTTTTCTCTTTGCCCATCTCTGCTCCCAGTGGGGAGTGTTTTCAAAAGCCGGACAGCTGTTTACATCTTCTTTTTAATGAAGTCCTTGTGGTTCTCCCCTTCCTCTGAGGGCATCTTATAAATTGCTCGCTTTCTGTGAGAAGAGCAGCCTGTGCTTCTTTCTGGGCTCTGGGTCCCCGTGTGGAGATCGGGGCAAATAAACCCGGAGGATATCACTGCCTCAGTGTCTGATTGACTCACCAGGATTTGCAGAGGAGAAGGAAGGCCTTCATTAACTGTTGCAAGTGGTTCCTGGTTGAAATCGATTTGTGTGGCGATTGGCTTGTGGGAAGTTTTTGCTTGTTCCTAGCTCAGGTCCTTAGATATAACCTGGATGTCATGGAGAGAAATGCTGGTAAGGAATCTCAAAACTTGACTTCTCGCCCTGGCTGTGTTGCTCGTGGGCTCTGTGACCTTGTTCACCATCACCCTGGTGAGTCCTCCTATCTCATCTGGAAGATTAGATTAACCCCACACCTGGTCCTCATCACAGGGGTGGTTTGAGGAGTGAGTGGGAGCATATACGAGGAGAGTACTGAGGTGCCTGGTTGGCTCAGTCGGTTAAGAATGTCTGCCTTCCGCTCAGGTTGCGATCCTAGGGTTCTGGTATCGAGCCCTGTGTTGGCGGGGGTGGGAGTGGGGCGTCCTTGCTCAGCGGGGAGCCTGCATCTCTCTCTGCCTGCCATTCCCCCTGCTTTCTCTCTCTGAAAAATAAAATAAAATCTTTTGAAAAAAAGGACAAGAGTGCCAAGTGTTAAACATACTCTAGCAAGGTTACCATTAGGGGAAGAGAGTTGTTACCCTGGAAGGAAGTGGGTCCTGGCCAAGCACCTTTGTAGGGTGATGGAGAGTATGGCCTTGACTTGAAGTGGAGTAGATGATTCAGGTGGCTGAGATGATTCAAGTGTTGATTCCATGGGCTAGAAGAGCCCTTTGGCAATTTGTCCCTGCTAGCTTGAACACAGTTGTCCTAGTTAGAATGAAAACTTACAGCAAAGTGCTTAAAAGCATGGGCTCTGGCCCATGGCTTTACCTTTGGATCACACTCTTTCTAGCTTTGTGATGTGTAGGCTGTGTTTTTCTGATACGCAAAGCAAGTACCTTAACAACAGTACCTGTGCCATAAGTTTGTTGTGCAAATTAAGTAAGGCAGCACAGGTGAAGCCCTTAGCAAAGCGTGTGGCCTGTCGTAGGTGTTAAATAGAACTTGCTTTTGTGAGTAATTCTCAGTTGCTCTGGCTCACTGTTGGAGGAGAGTGGAATAGGACCCGGGTACAGGCCTGCTGGGGGGCAGACCTAGTAAAGCAGAGGCCCAGGCCTAGGACAGGGCGTGATGGGGGAGGCCCGGGGAGCTTGAGAAAGGGCACAGCGCTGGGTAATGAATGTGGGGAACTCCGTTGTCACCATCTCCATGGCGTTGTCTTGGAAACCTTGTAAAGGTGACATCTCTGCAGCTTACCCCTCCTGCCTGCATCTTGACAGGTGTTTCCACCCTGGGTGATGAGGACGAGGAGGAAGGTAATCAGGTGCTGGCTTGGGACCAGGCTGGAGTCTCCAGGGAGCCCGGGACGCCTCTCTGCCGCAGCTTGGCCCAGGAGGCGGGCTGGGCCGGCTGGTTATGGGTCGTGGCAGGCGCTGGTGTTTTATGGTTACGGCGGCGCAGGCTTGCTTGTTGCTGTTTGGGGAAGGCATTATCACTTGCCTTTTTATTACCTGCATCCCAGTCATTCTGTGTTTAGAGCTTGTGTCCTCAGCCCAAAGTCTCCCTCCCTGCTTCCCTGCGCTCTCAGAAACACACAGACATGGGTAGAAGCACAGAAAACATAGGGCACATGTTATATCATATGCACTCCTATAACCCTCGTGACCCACCTGCTTCTGCACCTCTAGCACTGACCCCGTCCTTCTCCCCAGCAGAGAACGACGGAGTGGGCCCTGGGGTAGGGCAGAAAAGGCGGCTTGCTGTTTAGCACGCTCCCCATAGCTCAGACTCTCTCTGACCTTTTATGACCTCTCTCTGACCCTTTTCTTTTTCCTCCAAAGATCTAATAAAAAATGCAGACATGGCCGGGGGCGGGGTGGTGGTGGGGCGCTTGGATGGCACAGTTGGTTAAGCATCTGACTCTTGGTTTTGGCTCAGGTCGTGATCTCAGGGTCATGGGATTCATCCCTGTGTCTGGCTTTGTGCTCAGTGGGGAATCTGTTTGGGATTCTCTCTCCTGTGCCTCCGCCCCCTTCTCCCCTATGCCCTCTGTCAAATAAATAAATAAATCTTTAAAAAAAAAATACAGACATGGAAATAGCTTTGCTGTCTAAATCATTAATCCACATATACTGAATCTATAAATTCCAGACCCAGCATGCTTATCCCAAGCGCAATGCAGGTGACAGTCAACTTAGAGCTGTGGGATCCGAGGTAGGACAGGGGAGGGGGATGTGCTGGACAGGGACCTTAGTCCTTGCATGGCTACTTCTGCAGCTATATGACCTTGCCTCTGTCCCTGTCCCTTGCTGGGTTGTAGTCTGCCCATTTAAACAAAAAATATTTCCTGCTCAGTGACCTCTCTCTTCCATTGAGCCCTGACATCCTGTGATTCTGCGGAATTTGTCATTTTGGTTTCCCCAGCCCTCTCCCCTCCTTTAGAGTGCAGCATTATTGGTAGAAGCCCATCTTGCTGTGCCTTTCTTCTGCACCTGCTAATATAGCGTCTCCAGCCCCCGGCAAGGCCTTCAAGCTATTTCAGGGGGTCCCCAGGGAGAGTCCCATATGTGCTAACAAATAAATCTGGTCAGCTATTACCTGGCATCTGCCATTTTCCCCTTCCAGACGCCTGCTATGATGCTCATAGCTCATGTTCTGCAGTGTTCACTGGCCACGGGACATTGCTCCCCCAGTTCTCTCAGTGCCCAGAGGCAAGCCACCTGCTGCCAGGCTCTAATATTCCCCCAGACCCTGAGGGACTCCAAGGGAGTTCTGTGGTAGCACTGCCCCTACTACGCCCAACCAGACCCAGGGCCACTGTGGGAATCAGTTCTCATTCTGTTACATACTGATTTTTTGGCCAGTGCTGTGAATGTGCTAGGGTCCAAAGGGCCATTTCTGTGTGAGGTTCTGGGGCAAGGTGGGGAAGAAGGTACCCCATTTCCTTTTGCTCCCTGCTGGGGTGTGTACAGCTGTCCTCCCAACAGCTTCTGGAGTTTTGAGTTCTTTCTATTTGTTTACCTTCTACACATAACCTAGGAGAAGCTGAGCTGAGGATACTTGGAGTCTGAGATACTGTACTGGACTCAAAATTACTCTGCCTTCCAATAATCAAGGATTTGGTTAAGGGAGAACATTGAATTTGGAACGTTCTCATAAGAAGTTTGCTTAGGGGGACACAGGAATGTCTACGCTGTAATTGTATTCTTCAGCCCTCATGGCTCCCAAGGGACTTAGGGATCTAGGGACTGTGGCAGATAGAAAGCATTGCAGGATGTTAGCAGACTCTCATGAGCCTGAGAGCGAAGCACCCTCCTTCTTCCTCCTATTCCAAACCCAGAACTTGAGATCTGACAACCTGCACAGGTCAGGAGAGTGAGGTGATGGACATTTCCCTGAGCACTGAGCACAGTACTGGACATGCAGGAGACAGACAGTGAGCACGTAGTGGAGGCTGAATGGGGGACTGCATAAAGGGGAGGAGAGGGAGCCAGAGATGGAGAGCACTCAGGGTGGAGCAAGTCTGTCGTCTGGTCAGACTGACGCGAACCTCTGATTCTTTTCTCTAGGACTGTCTCTCATTCCAGACTTGTCTTTATAAGTGACTGATTTCTCAACATATACACACATGACATGTCCCTTCCTTCACCAGTGGTAGCAGTGGGAATGTGTGTCCTTAGCTTCTGGAAATGTGTGTAAGTTAGGCCAAGATTAAGCGCTGTGCTAATGATTTTAGTATATGACGTTACCTCCATGCAAACCCCATTCGCTTGTTTTATATAGCTAAAGCTTCTATCTCTTTTAAAATTAGGGCATTACACGAGCTAAGATGACAGGAAGACAGAATTCTATTCAAATATGAAAAAAGCAATTTTTAAGAAAATGTAGGTGGTCGTTGGGTGTAGTGAGTTCCCCATTACTAGAAGTATTCAATAGGAGACTGCTTGGGTCTTTGGTGAGAATATTATATTGGAGATTCAGGCACAAAAGGGAGTTCAGCTGACCTCTAAAGTCCTTTCTAAATGTAGGAATCTATGTTTCTTAGTTTTTTATGTCCTATTCTCACTATATGCATGTTAAGGAGATAATCATCCAAACCCATGGATTAGACTTCCTCTTTAAGCTTGATAACAGAGATGGGAAGGATGTAGGGAACCTGCATGGCCAGCAAACCATCTAATACCATCACTAATACTCTCAAAAAATGGGGTTAAGGGATTTTGGATTATTAACTCTAGCTCATAACCCCAGTTCAAGTCTACTTTTTTTTTTTTTTCACATCAGCTTTCCAATGGATACCCTCTTTTTTCTCTTATTGACCCCTTCATTTGTGATCTTATCATTGGTAAGATGGACTTTCTTCACAGTGTACTGTATGTAAGGTTCACACTAGCAGGGACTGTATCCGTTTGATATATGGGTGCATCCTGAGCTCCTAGTATAGTTTTTTGGCATGTATTAGGTAGATAAAAATTTACTGAATCAATATATTGGTTGATTGAATACTAAACCTCTCTATTTAAGTCACAATGTGCTGGCTCTCTTGAGTTTAAGGTCAGAAGGCCACGGACCACTACCAGAGGGAGGAGAAATACTTGCCACTGCATTTTAGCCTTTGACCTAAAAGGGCCTTAAGACTAATGAAGGGCCAGGTTAAAGAGAGATGTAGATATGTGCTTGAATTGTTGCTGGATCTTCTGAACTCGGGCCCTCTTGCATTTGTAGCAAATGTAATGTATCAGTGAATTTGGGTTTGTTTGTGTGTCTGACTGGTAAAAGGCTAACTGCCCAATAATGTGCATTTGAGAATCTGTCCTCAAGAGGAACCAGTTATCTCGACCTGAGCTTGTTAGCTAGAGAGGATAAAGAATCATTAGAGGGTCTAGTCTTCACTAAAAACTTCTTAGAATCCCTTCTTTCATAGCCAGGTACGGTTGCCTTGCACCCATCCCTCTCTCTTGGAAATGCATATCTTTGGTTCCAAAAGGATGGGCTCAGAGACTAGCAATGATAGCAAATGCTCTTTTGGTGACAATCTAGAATATGAGGCATTACCTGTTTCTAGGCTTTTTCCAAAATTTTATTTATTTTGGAGAGAGAAATGTGTGTGAGAAGAGAGTGGTAGGGGTTGGGGGCATGGCGGGGGAGGGAAAGAGAGAATCTGAAGCAGACTCTGATCCTCAGTGTGGCTCGATCTAAGGACCGGGACTGAAATCAAGAGTCACATGCTCAACCCACTGAGGCACTCCGGTGCCCCTAGGGGTTTTCAGTCTCAGTTAGATCCTCCGTGCGGCTTGGTGATCCCTCCACAGGTTCTAAATCACATCCCTTCTCTGGTTTCCCTCCATGGTTCTTGCCCAATGTTAACCCTTCCTGAAAGTGCCCAGTTACATTATGGTTCTTTTTATACTCCGTGGATGATGTTAAAACCTTCAGTGAGAGGACGGATTCCATCATTCTATTTCTATCAGTTGCCTCTCTTGCTATCTCCCAGCTTATCTCCTTCCATATAACCTTCCTCCTTCCTCCCTAACCAGAGAAAGACAAATTCTTTCTCCCGGTCAAGGGTAGAATCTTTGTCTTTCAAGCCCCTCCTCTATCACTCCCTTGTGAGCCTTGTCCTGCCAGTCTGCCACTTTGCGGTCTTACCTTCAACTGCCACCTCCGTAGTAATACTTGTTTTTTCCCTTCGACATGTGAACATGATCAATCCCACATTCCCCAGGAGCTATCATTTCATTTCTTTTCTATTCTTAATGGTCACTTTTCCTCAAAAGCAAACACTAGGTTTCAGCCAGTGTATTAGAACCCATTTACTCCTCTACCGATGTAATGCCTGTCTTCTCCTACACATCGAAATGGTCTCTGATAACTGGTAATAACCTTTATATTTTCAAGTCCTATGGGTGCTTCCTGCCCTTTTCCTTCTTGGCTTCTTTGTGGCATTTGCCATTGACCAGCTTCCTTGATTTCTGCGGCGTGACTGTCTCCTAATTTTCCTCCTCTCTGCCTAAGAGTCTTTCTTAATCAGGGATCCTCACCTGAGATACAAAATGCAAAATAGCATTTTAGGGACTGTTCGCTGCATTCTCCCAAGAAAAGTACATATTCAGTACCATTCTAGGTGCATAGGAGAGAAGTTAAATCATTAGATACAATGGAAGCCTTAGAGCATCTGTTTAATTTTTTTCCATGCCTGAGAAAAGAGTGGCATCATCTCTCCTTTTTTCAGCTACTTTTTTCTTCCCTCCTTACCCTGATCCCTTTATTTTTCTAACCCTAAATGTTCTCTTTGGGCATGACCTGCTCTAAGCCTGTGGTAGGAACTATCAATTATAATCTGATGGCTCTGAAAACAAAACTGGAAGTCACACCTCACACAGCAAACTTAAATGCAAACTTAAATGCGAGTGTGGTATCCAAAATAAATTCATCCTCTTTTCTATGGATTTTCTTGAGCCCCTGAATGGTATCCTCATTCACCCGGGTACCCAGCCATATCTGGGAGTCGTTTTAGATTCTCTCATATGTCCAGTCCCAAGGTAGTTATTCAAGAAATTCCTTAGTTCTTGCTTCTCTTTAATATTTTATGATTTAATATCTTATTCTAAATTTAATTCAGGTCCTTAATTCCTAGATTTCAATCAGGTAGAAGCTTCCCAGGGGTCTCCCCATTTCAAAGTATACTGCCTTCTTCCTGTCTACCCTCAAAAACCACAGAATGATTAATGTAAGATTCAAATATGCCTATGCTTCTCCCTGTTTAGAGATTTTCAAGGTTCCCCTTTTCTTCCCCCTCCCCACCGTGGCTTTAATCTGTCAGAATGCATTTTGAATTTCTTATTTGTTAGGCAATGTCATCCACAATTGGTTTCTGGCCTCATGGTCTCCCCAGACAGCATTTATTCCAACCACTTTTTCTACTTATCCACCGCCTACTCTTTCCCTGGGGTGCCTGTTCACTCTATTACATTTTTTAAAGATTTATTTATTTATTTTAGAGAGAGAGCAAGAGAATGAGGGAGAGAGAGAGAGAGAGAGAGATAGTGAGCACAAGCAGGAGGGGCAGAGGGAGAAGAATCTGAAGCAGACTCTGCTGAGTGCAGAGCCTGACGGGGGGCTCAATCTCACCACCCTGAGATCAGGATCCCAGCTGAAACCAAGAGCTGGCCACTTGAGCGATTACGTCACTAAGATGCCCCTCACTCTCTATTTTTTTAAAATATTTTATTTATTTATTTGACAGAGAGAGACACAGCAAGAGAGGGAACACAAGCAGGGGGAGTGAGAGAGGGAGAAGCAGGCTCCCCACTGAGCAGAGAGCCTGAGGCGGGCTCAATTCCAGGACCCTGGGATCATGACCTGAACCCAAGGCAGACTGGGTTCTTAAGGACTTAAGGACTGAGCCACCCATGCGCCCCTCTATTTTTATTTACAAAGATTTTTAGCTTTATTGAGATAATTGACATATAAAAGTATATAAACTTAAAGTTCCTTATGTATTTTGGAGGTTAACATCTTATCAGATAAACTGTTTGCAAACATTTTCTCCCATTCTGTTGGTCACCTATACTCTGGGGATTGTTTCCTTTGGTATGCAGAAGCTTTTTAATTTGATGTAGTCCTACTAGTTTATTTTCATTTTTATTGCCTATGCTTTTGCTATAATATTTATGAAATTTTTGCCAAGACTTATATTAGGAAGAGTTTCCTCAATGTTTCCTTCTAGAGCTTTCCAGTTTCATGTCTTAGTTTAAGTCTTTAATCCATTTTGAGTTGATTTTTGCAAGTGGTAGAAAATTAAGATCAATTCCTCCTTTCCTTCTCCCTCCCTCCCTCCCTTCCTTCCTGTGGCTAGCCAGTATTCCTAGCACCATTTGTTGAAAAGACTGTCTTTTCCCCATTGTGTATTCTTGGCACCCAAGATCATTTGTTAGTATATAGAAATACAACCAAGATTGTGTGTTGGTTTGTATCTTGCAACTTTACTGAATATGTTTATTCTAAGAGTTCTTTGTAATCGAGTCTTTATAGTTTTTTATACATAAGTTTATATCATTTGCAAGCAAGGCAGATTTTACATCTTCCTTTCTAATTTTGATGTCTTTTATTTATCTTGCCTAACTGCTCTGGCTAGAACTTCTAGTACTCTATAAATCGATATGGCAAAAATGGGCCTCTTTGCTTTACTCCTGATCTTAGAGGAATTTTTCACTGTTGACCATGATGTTAACTGTGAGCTTGTCACATATAGCCTTTATAATGTTGAGGTATGTTTCCTTTTTTTCTTTTGTTTTGTTTCTAATTTTTATTTTTATAAACTGCTACAATATATATATCCTTGGTTATGTATCTTTTATTTTTTTTCTCTATAATATAAAAAGGTAAGCTTTAATTATTTTACCCTGCTTATTTTATTGAACTGTATTTTTATTTATTTTTAATTTAATTTAAATTAAGTTTTTTGTGTGTGTTCCAAAATTCATTGTTAATGCACCACACCCAGTGTTCCATCCAATACGTGCTCTCCTTAATACCCACCACTAGGCTCACCCAACCCCTTCCACCCCCTACCCTCCAAAACCCTCAGTTTGTTTCTCAGAGTCCACAGTCTCTCATTGTATGTCTCCCCCTCTGATTTCCCCCAACTCACTTCTCTCCATCTCCCAAAGTCCTCCGTGTTCTTCCTTATACTCCACAAATAAGTGAAACTGTATGATAATGGACTCTCTTTTATATCTAGTTTGTTGAGAACTTTCTATCAGGAATGGGTGTAGAATTATGTCAAATGCTTTTTCTAGTCTATTGAGATAATTGGGTGATTTTTATTCTTTATTTTCTTAATGTGGTATATGACATTAATTGATGTTACATTGCAAACAATCCTTGCATCCCAAGGGTAAATCCCATTTGTTCATGGTGTAAGATCCTTTTAATATCCTATTGGACTCAGTTTGTTAGTAATTTGTTGAGGATTTTTGCATCTATATTCATCAGAGATATTGAAATGCTTCCTAACCACCCCCTAGCTTTGTTGAGATAAAATTGACATATAACATTATATACGTTTAAGGTATACAACATTATGATTTAATGTATTTATGATTTAATGAAATGATTACCCCAAGGTAATACCCAAGGGTAGTTAACGCATCTATACCCTAACATAATTATAATTTGTATGTGTGTTGAGAACTTCATGAAAGTTATTTTTTAATTCTCTGTCAGATAAGTTGTGTAACTTCATTTTACTAGGATGAATTTCTGAAGATATATCTTGTTTCTTTATTTGAAACCTCCTTGTCTGATTTTTTTTCTTTTCTTTCTTTCTTTTTTTTTGACTCCCTATGTTGGACAAAGTGGACACATCTCCCAGTCATAACACACTGGTTTCATACAGGGGAAAATTCCCACTAATCAGCCTTTCCCAAGGAGAAGCAAATGGGTGTGGGTTTTTTTTTTTTAAGATTTTATTTATTTATTTGACAGAGAGATAGAGCCAGAGAGCACAAGTGGAGGGAATGGCAGAGGGAGAGGGAGAGGCAAGCTCTTCACTGAGCAGGGAGCCTGACTCGGGTCTTGATCCCAAGGATCCTGGGATCATGACCTGAGCCGAAGGTGGATGCTTAACCATCTGAGCCACCCAGGCGCCCCTTGGTGTGGTTTTTATATGCTTACTCTACTGTGAGTGGAGCCAGTGAGCTATGGCATCCACCAGCCCAAGTTGTTGCCTTTGTTACCTTGTAGGAGGTTAGACCCTGGCGGACCCATCAGACTGGTGAGACAGATGCTAGTTCACTGGGAAGTCTTGAAGAAATTAGGGTGCTGGTTCATGGATCAACTCCTTTCTCTGGAAGGAAGCTAGAAGCTGGGATTTTTTTTTTTTTTTTTTTTTAATCTACTCACTATGCTGAGTTTGGAGATGGGAAAAGGGAATTAATGTAATCTACCAGCCTAAATGACAGCCTCTATTCTCTCCCAGGACACTAGGCTGTGCTAGACTCATCAGAGTTTTAAGACTCTTTAAATCTTTAAAACTTAAAAAGCTTTTAATACTCTTTAAGCTTTAAGAAAAGTTAGGTTGCTGGATCCATGAACCAACTACTTCCCTCTCCTGATTTAAAGTGGGAGATAGGGGATCTCTTTCTGATTATATGGTGCTGTGCTGGGGGCAGGGTCCACACTACGAGGTTGTCCTGACTCTCTCTGCTGGCTTTGGTGTGTCTTGTTTCACATTGTCCTCGGGTGTGGGAGCCTTTTAATTAGTTTCTGATTTCTCACAAAGGAAATTTGTCCAGGAATTATTGCTGAATTGGTATATTTGTGGGGGATGGGGAAAGACAGGTTTCCTACCTGGTGTCACTCTCTACCTGTCCACTCCTCTTATTACCTTAAGTTCTTTGCTCCCACAGTTAATTGAGATCGATCTCCTCTAAGTGTGTACCCTACTCCTGTGCACACTATGATTATGGCACACAAATCATACTGTGAATTCAATGGTAACAGAGGTAACGCTTATTCAATTTCTTCTTCCATACTTGGCACTGAATACATGCTTATTTCATGAGCAGTAAGTCTAAAGTATAATTTCCAAAGACAGAGTGGTGGGTTATTTGTTTGAATCAATGGAGAAGAGGGGAGTCCTAGATTTACAATCAGATACCTGTGATCCCTTTCTGGCATGTCACCAATTACTGATCTATCCTTGGGCAGTTCATTTCTTATTTTAGCCTCACTTTCCTTATCCCTAAAGTGGGGTTAAAAATTATTATTTTTCCATATTGAAGGTTTTGTCCATTTAAAGGCTTGGAGGTTATCTGTCATCTGTGCAGGTTAAAAAAGAAAAAGGAGTTGTGAGCAAAGATAACACCTCTCAGTTCAAGTTTTCTATACCTTGGTACTATTCAAAGCCATGCATGTATGACTTCAGTGTTCTAGAAATACAAGAATAATCTAGCTAAGTGTCTTGCTAGAAAATATCATCTATATTTGCTGTTGTTCTCCAGAAACCACAGTAGAGGAAAAGGTGGCATCTATTCCTGTAGACTAAATTAGTTCGTTCGTCCCATGAATCTTTATTGAGAAACTATGCGGAATCAGACCCTGGGCAATGGGAAAGAATTCCCTCAAATAGCATCAGCTACACTTGCAGAGTTTCGGGAGCATGTCGGATTGATTCAGGTGAAGGTCGTCAAAGAAGCACGTGGAAAACAAATAAGAACACTAATAAGTTGGATGTTGGAGACTTAGACTGGTGCAAAACAGGTGCCTAGAGGGTGTGGTCTTGTGGCTCTCCATTGTTGGAATTTTCCTCATTAAGGGAGTGAGAGACCAGGTAACCCCCGAGAGGGGAGCCCAATATTTGCCCTGCTACTCTCACTCGTGCCGTTCTGATCACGTCTGGTCTGAGCCGACATTCAGTTTCATAACCGCATCGTGGGACTGCTGGGTGAATGTAATAATACTTACCTTTCCTCTCAGGAGTGTCATGGAGTATAAATGAATATGTCCTGGGCAAAGCATTAATTGGGTTCTTCAGGTAAAAGGTGCTCCGTAAGTGAAAATGCTAATGTTGTTTTGAGTTTCCCCCTTCGCTGTCATCCAGGGAAGTAGAAATGATGTTTACACAGCTACACAAAACCATCCTCTTCAGCACTCTAACCTTTCGGGAGGATAAAAATAGGCACAGTAATAACCATCAAGCTGGGTTTGAAGCATTGAGATAAAAGGTCTGCCCACCAGATGGTTCCCCGGGGGCAGGTGACTGGTAAACCCTACTTTAATCTTCATCCACAGAAGAAATGTTTGTTTCTTGGTGGTTCACAGTAAACCAAAGGAGACACAGCCTTCTTTTGTATTTGGTACCTGTGTGGCCCTGCTAATGTCTTTCTGCCTGGTTATTCTCATACGAAGATCTCCAGGCATGGGCAGAAGCGTGAAGCCCTCATTTCCATCAGGGAGGACCATGAGGATACAGCTCTCTGTGGGTCTCTTGTAGTTCTGCCTTTCTTTGAGGGAGAGACATTGACAGCTTTGTTCAGGACTGTCTTTTCAAGGAGGCATCTGCGACAAACAGACCTGGAAGTTCGAGGTAGCCTCCCTCTCTAGGGCGGAGGGAAGATTTCTTCCCTGATCAGAGAAATGAAGGGAACATCTCACGCTGGGACAAAGATTGGACAGGTTGGCTGAGTCCCCGCCCCTCCCCCCTTAAGGAGAGTGGAGGTTTCCTAGGGCGTGGGTTCCTCAGCTACATCACCAAACACACTGTGTTGGCTCCAGCCCCCTGGGGACATCTCTGTACTGCCCCATGAGACTTGTAGGACAAGGGAAATGGAAGCGAACACGGAACTCATGCTGCCTGCTGTTCTTCGAGTAATAAACTCCATCGTTTCAGAGTCAGGAGTCTCACGTCTTCTGTCAGCATCTGGAAATTGTGGCGGGCTGAATTATTATCTGATAGGACCTCATACCCTTCCCCATCCTTGATGACCTATTTCTTGTAAAAGTAAAGAATTTAAAAGGCTCTCACATCTACCTTCTCTCTTTTCTTTCTTCTTACAACCACAGGAGCTAGACACTGCCTTAAATCAGTGCCTTGTTACAGCACCCTGGGAGAGGTAATGCAGTAGCCTCCTGACTGCTTTCTTTCCTCTAGTCTTTCTCCACCCTGTGTTCATATCCTGTACAGTTGCCAGGCTCAAGTCCCTAAAGCCCAGCTTTGATCATGGGACTCCCTCACTCCAAAGTATCTAATGGCTCCCTATTGCCAGCATGAATGATAAATCCCTTAGACAAAAATAAATGCTTGCTGAAAGTCAGGCTTCACTCTCTGTCTCCAGTCCTCAACTTTTATGACTCCTCTTTTAGCACTCTGTCCTCCAACCAAGCCAAGCCACCCCCTGGAACTCATGGTCAGCCATTTTCTGCTTTGTATCTCCTTCATGTTCATGTGTCCTTTTCCTGAAATTTTCATTTCCCTCTTCATGTCTGCCCCTAAAATTTCATCACCTTTTCCTCCATGCATCAATACTAACTTTTCCAAGATGGCTTTTCAATTTCTACCCTGATCCAAACTATGATTTTCCCATGGCAATTTTCTTATTTGATTTTGTGCCATAATCATCCATATTTGTCTTACCTGTATTTGAGAGCAAAGATCCCATTGTGCTCCTCTTTGCATAACTTTATCTTGCTGATTAGTGTTTTTTAAATAGACATTCAATAAAAGTTGAGTTATGTGGATTTGATAGATGGTTCTACTGGAATTCAGAGAGGTGGAGAGGTATGTTCAAGGTTTCACAGCAAGTTAGTGAGGAAATCTCAGACCAGAATCTCAGTCTTTTGATTTTAGGGCAAGGATGTTATGCTAGGAATAGTTCACTTCTTCAGGAGCCTGATTTTGGCATTATATGCCTTGAGGGGTAGCAATTATGTACTAGAGGGGAATTGTTTATCACAAAGATCAGACACCAAACTCTAATCAAGAATTTTAGTTTATACCAAAGCTATCAAATATTTATTTTGTTTCTACCTGTAAATTAACAAAAGGAATCCAGTGGTGTGACAGTCAGTGTGGACATGTGTGGCTGCTTCCACCCTGCCCATGGTGACAGCCAGACTCTTGAGAAAGTCAAACCCTTTCTCTGTCCTCTCTGCCTATTGGAGGTGATGATGAAGCAGCTGACAAAACTGTCCTGGGGGCCAGATCTGCTGACATCCTGGGCTGTTTAGGAGCAGGGGAAGGAGGAGGATTTCATCACACTGGCTCTCAGGAAGAGAGGGGTAAGGCCTTTCCTTGGTCTGCATCTTCCCTGGAATGAAGACTGTCCAGCTCGGAGTGAGTCTTTCATTGCTGGATGTCCCTAATGGCGAGGTGAACAGATAGTTCTCCTGAAGTGTGACATTCCTGGCCATCAGCATCCTTTGCAGTTGGTTGAGCAAAGGCCTACTTCTCTGATGGTAACAGTCACTGGATATTTGTCACAAGCAGATCCACAGTCTGTTAGAGAGGCAGGAAACCTGTGGGGCTGTCTAGCCTGACTCCCATCCTCCCCAACGAGGAAACTGAGGTCCAGCGAAGTCTCTCGACCCTCACACTTTTTCTTCTCCCACTCCAAGGTCACGGGCATTGGGGTGACCTTGAAAAGAGAAAGTAACATTCATTTGGGCAATCACGGATAGAGAAACGCTACAAAAATACTCCTGAAATCTAGGGAGTGTATGTTGCTGGTGGACACACCTCTGTTAAGAGAAACGGAGAGCAAAGATAAAGAAATAAGTCTTAAAACAAAGGTGATTCAGAAAACATGTAACCTAGATAAGACATTATTGTTATTTTTTAAAAACAAATTAAGAAGCACTTCCTGCCATCCACACAAAAGGCTGGAAAGGGGTGATAGGGTGAACACAAGAAACTGACTTTGCAGACTTAAAAAATTTAAGCACTACTCTGTGCTGTATTAGGTTTATTAGGGAGAGGCTGGGGGAGCTTTTGTTCGTGCCTTGAATCACAATGGTGCAGTGGAATCTCTGTCATTAAAATTTGAAGGTAGATAAACAGTAAATATTTCCAGGGATAATTATTTAGCACTGGGCAAACCTCAGAGTGTTGGAAGTGGCAGCCCCCCTTGGATCAGTGCCATAGAAGGGGGAGTGTTTATCTAAAGCTTAGCGGAATCATCTGAGTAGCAGAGCTAGGTGCAAGTTGGCAGGAACTCTTCACGTGGTTATGTTTGAGAGGCTTAATAATAACAGTTAAAAAAAAGCCCCTTCCCTAAGGAGACATTTATTATTTCTACAGTGTCACACTGGCAGAGTCACGCCTCCCTGCTCCCTTTGGTCTGCCCCTTCCACCCTACCTGTCCTCATTTATAGATCCTTATAAAATCAGCGAAGCCTGGTTTGCAAGATGAAACTCTGCCCTGGAATTTTGGAAGATTCTGTGTCTGCTGGAATTTTCTATCCATGGAGCCAGGGGCACGGCTGTTTGTTCTCGAGTATTTCAACTCAGAGTTGTATTTATGAGGTACTTTTGTTTCTTACCATAGGGAGCAATATAGGAAAAGTGGAAGGTCTCTGACCACCAACAAGCCCCGGGTTCAGACCCCAGCTCTGCCGTCATCTTCTGGGGGGTTTAACCTTGAAGAAGTCGTTTTAAAACCTGAGCCTAAGCTTTCTCAGCTATAAAGTAAGGTGACAGATCAGATGACCTTAAGATATTTTCCTGTTCTAAAATATAGGAAGCCACTGCTGGAGCTGGCCTGGATGTTGGATGTTCTCCCGTTTCCTCTGCAGATAGGGAAACTGATTGATTGGAATAGTCAGTTTGCCTGCTTGGGTGTCAAGCTTATCAAAGTGAGAAGAAATCTATACATAAGATGGCTACAAAACTACTCCATAAATACCTTATTGTCCAAATGTTTGGTCCAGAAACAAAACAGCACTTTAGGATTAAACTTTTCCAGAACGTTTCATGAAGGAGGAATGGGACTGGCTAGAAGAGAGGGAAGGATGGTGGCATCATCAAGGGTACAGAGATAGGAATGTGGCAGTACTGTCTGAACCAAGATGTATGCCAAGGCAGCACTCCCACAGTGCAAGCCATGTTGTGTTCCCCTGCTCGGACTTCCGCCATGATTCTAGGGGGCACGTGGTCTCAGTATTGAGTAATGTGGAAATGCACTGTGAGAAACTTATTTCCCTTTCATTTTTCCTTTGGTTCATTTGATCATGTCAGGGAGAAAGACTTGTGTTTGCCCTAATATGTTTCTTTTTAAAAGTTTACTTATTTATTTGAGAGAGAGAGCGATAGAGCGTGCATGCCTGTGAGCTGGTGTGGGGGGTTGTGGGCAGAGGGAGAGAGAGAGAGAATCTCAGGCAGACTCCCCACTGAGCGTGGAGCCTGACACAGGGCTGTATCCCATGACCCTGAGATCATGACCTGAGCCAAAATCAAGAGTTGGCCACTTAACTGAACCACCCAGGTACTCCTGTGTTTTTAAGCTCCTTGATAACTCCCTCCCACCTTTTTTATTTTAATCAAAGGAAGAGCAAGTCTTAACCTCAGAAACATCATCAAGTAATAGCATCTCTTAAATTTAATAATTTCGTCTGTTCTTGTATTTATTTTTAGTTTCCTTCTATTTATGGCAATTAATACACTTTTTCCATTTATGTGGTGATATAAAGGTTCCTTTAAAATAATTTTAAATGGAGATGTGCCATTTAAAATTAGTATACTAAGTAAGAAACAATGCAGATAGTAGTAGGGTCTAGAAAAATCCGGAATGTGATATGGGTTTGATGACATTTGGGAAACCTCGAAGTGCTTGTAAAGAGCCAGGGTTCCTGGAGGAAGACAGGTCTCACTTTCAAGTCCTGTCTTTGCTGTTTACCAGTGCTTTGACCTTGAGCCTGATCTTCAGGGTTACATGGAGGAAGAATGAAGAAGGATAATGATGCCTCCAGAAAAGCACCTGCAGGATTTTCATGAAGTGAACATTGCCTGCTTTATGCCCGTCCTTACTGTCAACCCTGCCCTATAGAATCAGGTGCTTCCCCATAACCACTGGTCCGCCACACCTTCAGGTCTGTTCTGTTTTTATTTCTACCTCATTTTTGCTATTAGTGCTTTAGTGAGCTTCCTCCATTCTGTGGAGGGAGAGCTACTAATGACATGGTGGAAGGAACATTGAAGCAGGAGACCAAACTTTGAATGTAGGATCTACCACTTACTAACTATTGATGTCTTGGAAAAGTTATTAATCTCTCTAACCTTTAATATCAATATTAATAAAATAGACATGAGTATAGCGACTCTCTAGGCCTATTGTGGGAATGGACATCAGTGCACCAGAATGTTCTGGGCATGCAGTAGGTCTTCAGTAATGGCTGTCCCCTATTCTCAGGCACATATCATGTAGAACCTATCAGCATATCTCTTTGGAGTATTTATCTACATTAATGCTGTGATATTACAAGAGCTAGAAACTTCTCTTTAGGCAGCTAAATTTCTCAGGAGCAAACTGCAGTCTATTAAAAATGCTTAGCACGATCAGACAAAAAGGCATTTCAACCAACATTTCTGCAACCCAGTCTGGCAGATTCTTGACTTTGGCATGATCTTGCCTCTACAATTTCCTCCCTTCTGACTCTTGACCTATAGAAAAGAAAACCTGTGGAGACATCTAAATCTAGCCTCATATTATGTACTATGTGTAGCAATCTCACGAGGTTGTGTATTCTCAGGTCTCTTCCAGTTATAAGTGATAGAAATGAAATGCAGTAGGATTAATTGAGACAGGGAACTTTTCAACCCTTGAGAGCTAAAAAAAAAAAAAAAAGAAAAAAAAGAAAAGGAAAGTGACTGATCTATCTAACTGGGAAATCTAGGGATTTTTGGCTTCAGGCATGGCTAGATCTAGCTGCTTAATGATACTATCAGTACTGATGAGTAATGCAAATGTAATCTTACCCTTGGTTGTCCAGGTGGAATAAGAAATGTTGCAGTTAGATGTGTGGTATTAGGGTGTTGGCAAATGTCCTTTGAATATCCACTGTGTGGCCATCATTATTCCTAGTTGATGACATTGACTAGCTACTCACCATGTCAAGAGTGAGTGAAATGGTCATGATTAGAAATTTTAGATAGTTTACACTGTGAAGAAGAAGGTGAAAATCCAAAATCAGGGTTCCAAGGTACAGGCCCATGTTTATAAGAACTACAAAATACTACGATGTTAGGCCTGACAGTGCCAGAGAGAGCCAAACCTTTGCCGTGATTTTATAGGAGATAAAATGTAGGCCTAGAGAAGTTAAGTGACTTTCCCATAATTATACAGAAATTCAGAGACCTATCCAGTGTTACAACTCAGATTTCCTGGGTTCCAGTGAAATATACTTCCTCCCCCTACACTTTGCTATAACTTCTGGATGGCTTAGCCTCTGGCTGCTGAATCTGGCTTTTCCTCTTATTTCACCAAAATGTATCTGCTAAGGATTTAGTTTCCTCTAAAAACTTCTACCTGACTGCAAGTGGACCCCTGCCCTAAGACAAGAGCAGGGGGCCTAGAACAGCAGTGCCGACGGGACAGACGGGAGAGCTGCGGGGCGCAGAGCACTCTCCACGTTCTTATCCCCTCTTCCCCTGAGGCCCTGTGAACTGGTTTGCTGAGATGGTTCTGGCAAATGCATATTGTGCTGCCTTAAGCCTTATTCCTCCTGCTTACACTCTCAAAAGTGTCCCCCATTAAATGGTACCCTTACTACAAGCCCATCAACTACAACTCTGTCAATCTGGGCCCAGGTTCCACTTTGCAACACTCTTAGTAGTGCAGACTCCCAGAAGTTTGTCTGTTCTTTTTGACTCCTGGTATCAGAATTTGGAGGCTGACCTTTGAGGAGTCACCTTGTCTGTTCTTTTTAATTAGAAAGGAGGAAACAAGGCAGATTCTAAGTTACTTGCTCAAGATCACCAGTGATAAGGGATAGGCCTTCAATCATGTACTCAGTGCTTTTTCCACTCGATCCAGTTCCATATGTTTGTACCCTGGACCTTGATCCAGAAGACTTCTTCTGTCTAATCTGGAGCCTGCCTCATATCGTGCCATATTCTGGAAAGGACCATCTGACCACATGCACTGAGACCCTGGGTCATCATTGTCATTCTTAGATTTCTAGAGCTGTAGCTGTCTGTTCACACAGGGCTGCTATTCTGGAAGCGATACCAATAGACTTAGACATTTTTGTCGGTAGGTAATGTAGTGCCAACGAGGGGTACACAGTTGACCTCAGCACAGCCGTACCATATGTGTGGTTCAGTTCTAAAGTCAACATGGAAGCAGAAAATTCACATCATCAAAGTTACCTGAGAAAATACTTTAAATTGCCTATAAAGTCTGAAGTCATTCCATCTTGTCCTGTGTTTGACACTGCCGGTTTGTCCTTGAGCACTGGAACACATGGCTATTGGGTTGAGCCCCACATGAAATGGTTGCCTTGTGTTTAGAAACCAATTAATCTCAAAAATAATACCACGTCTTTAAACGGAGCAGTCATGATCATCTTACCAAGATGCCCATTCTCAGAGAGGGATGCAGGGACAGACGCTGCCCCAGGGACCAGCAGGCTAGTGTCTCTTACCTCACGCAGGGGCACCTCTCAACTCTTTAAATTATTTCTCTTCCTCTGCCAAATGCATGCCAATGAATTAGTGCATATTAAATATGGATCCAGCATCCATCTACTCTATAAGATAGGTAATAAGAAACAGCTAAGCCACTTGGGGCCCATAATACTTTGGACAGCTGAGCTAAAGGCTGAGAGGACAGCCACTACCCTCAAGGAATTCTCCTGGAGTGCCCTGTAGATCACACTTGCTCTCTGTGCTCTTTCCTTTCATTTCTGTGACTAGAAGAAAAGCTTCTTTTTCTCAGCGTACTGTAAGCCCCACAGGCCTGAAATTGTGTCCAGAGTGTCCCTCTTACCCCCACACGGGTGTCATAAGATGAGCACACAGAGCACATCCATAAATATCACGATAGGCTTCTTGAAGGCTCTGTCCTAAAGCAAAAGGATGGTAGGATCTGTTGGGAAGCCCTGGGTGCAGATCTAATCTCTCCCCTTGTCTAACCACGATGACCTCTCCAAGATTTTGTCTCCTCAGCTGAGTATCAGAGGAGATAACAACACCTTGTTCGAAAGTTTTGTGAGAGCTTAGACACTTCAGGATCCGCAGGGGCCGTGGTGGGTATATGGCTGTTATCAGTCACTGGTGGACACTCCGATTATGGCTGCTGACTGTGCTGGAAGAACTGCGGTCTCTCATGATTTTAAGCATTTGGACTAGAACTCTGAGATTTAGGGGTTCCAGTCTTCATTTGGTCACCTCTTACTAGTATTAACTAAAACCTCACTAATGAGTGTGATAAACTCAGTAGACTTCTTGGGGCCTCTGTTTCAACACTTGTCAAGCAGTGCTGATAATTCTTCATTTTCCTACCTGCTGGGATTTTTGTTAGGAAGTTTGACGTATGAGAAAACATCCACAAAAGTGTTTTACAAATGTGAGGCTGTGGGTCCATGGAGATGTCCGGGTTTGAGCGCTAGCATCCTGACTGGCCCACTGAGTGACCTCCCTCCCGCAAGCAAGCCTCTTTCCTCACCCCCCACCAACCCGTCCAGGTTATTTTGAAACACAAAGGAGGTGATGAATGTGAAAGTAAGGTTATAACCTCTAAAATATATTCATGTAAGGAACAATTATGTCATTATTCATAAAAACATTAAATGCTCTAAA
This sequence comes from Enhydra lutris kenyoni, assembly GCF_002288905.1. Taxonomy (NCBI): domain Eukaryota; kingdom Metazoa; phylum Chordata; class Mammalia; order Carnivora; family Mustelidae; genus Enhydra; species Enhydra lutris. The sequence goes on along the minus strand of NW_019154089.1, from coordinate 35,172,230 downwards.
ATACTAGGGACATTAGTAACATCATCTCTCAAAGGAAAAATGACATCATGAAGCTCACTGAACTGTTCATAGATCCATTTGGACTCGTTTTGTCCTACGAGAGAAGGATTTAGAAAGATCTCACTTTGGCTCCTTGGAGCCTCCTCAGGTTAGGAGTGATGTTTTCATTTTTGTTTAGTTTTGTTTTCTGGGGAGTCCGCAGTGGGTCTAATTAATGCCATCAAAAGCATGACATTTAATTAACTAAATCACATGTTGAGCCTAATGATAACGTATTTCAGCACCCGGCAGGCGGTGATGGTCTCTTGGGCCACTTCTAAGGAGGCCTGTGATTTGATAAGGAGAAACCCTTCTCAACAAAATCAGAGATCCCCAGAGAGTAGCTAGAGGAGCACAGCGAGAACAAAGAGAAGGACGTTAGGCAGAGAGGGATGGGGGCCCTGAGTGGCCTCTTCGTCTTTTAAAAAGGTTTGTTGGAAATCCAGAGGCATGTGAGAACAAAACTAAGTGCCTAAACTGCCTATCCCATGTCTTGGTTCATTTCAGTTACCAAGGACAAACGGACTAGGGAAAACAAAGCGGGGCAAACAAGGACCTCACAGGGGGCTGTCTGAAGCCAGACTGCTGAGGTCCCTCGGAGCAGCTGAGTGTGTGGACCTAGGTGCCCTCTGCTGGACGCTGGAGAATCTATGACGATGCTTATCTGGGTACTCCTGGGGTGGGGGGGGGCAAGTGCCTTTCCGTCTGGAGCCAAACATTCTGAGTAGAATTCCCAGCACCTGTTATTCACAATATAGCCCACGAATCTGTCCCAAAGAAAATTGATTTCCAGATCATTCTGTGCCTTGGTTTATGTACATCTCCTTCCTTTGCTCCCCCTATTTCTATTACTTTCATTAAGACATTCATATCACGTTGACTCTGGCATGCATTTCTGTTTTCTTTTGTCTCTTCGGTAAGAAATCTGGATAAAATAACTTATGTATGGTGTTGTGAACTGCATCAAGCTGGGTCATCTCATTCAAACACTCACTTTAGAGAAGGAGGAAACAGGCTTGGAGAGGTGATGTGACCCGTCCAAAGTGTCCCCTCACCTCAGTGATAAGACTGCCTGCCTGCCATCCTGTCTCCTTTCCCTTGGTATGCCATCTCCCACCCTGGCCCCCAAGGTGTGGGTGGGCAACTGAGATTTTCAATTGCGTGGAACCTCAGAGGAGGAGAGCGTATCCTGGTGGGGAGGGTGTAGGCTCTGGAGACAGGGGTTCTGGGTTCGAATTCCTGTACCTGTGTTGGCTGTATGGCATTGGACAGGCATAAGACCTCTGTTGCTCAGGGGAGGTTGTGAGGTTTAAATAACTGAGAGCAGGTAAAGCATTCAGTGCTTGGTACATAACTAGTGTTCAATAAATGACATTTATCATCACTTCTATGATTCCATGGTAGCATTGGTTGGAAGATATTATCAGTGGTTATAGAATAGAACTGCTAGAACTATTATCAGGGGATTTTGCCCAAATTGTGTTTTGCATTAAACATGAAAATATGCCTTCCTCCAAATGGAGGGCCGTTCTGGGCAGAGTGAGCAAACTGGGAGCGGCAAGAGTTTAGGGAAAATCCATGACTTGTGTTCCTTGAAGGAACAGCATAGTTGAGGAGGAGACTGGAAATACGTTGGTGCGGAAAGACGGGTGGCCTCAAACGCCAGGAGCTCGGCTCTCTTCAGCATTCCATGGGGGGGTGATGGGAGATTTTTGGGTAGGGCAGTTTTCCAGTTCTCTTGTGTGACTCGTTCCTTCTGCTCCTGTGATGTGAGGGCCATCAGGAGCCTGACTGTTTGCTGCCCCCATCACGTGTGTACGTGCACATATGCGCACACCAACACACCCGCCGTGTGGCTTTCAGTATTCCAATCACCTTGAGGTTGTCGCCAAGGAGCCTCGTGTCTCTCGCAGCCACGTCAGAATGAGGAACGAGCTGGGCCGTCACGGTTGGCCAGTGGCGGGGGCTTGTCGCTTCTCGACTGAGTGCCTGTTTCCTTGCATGGGAGTCTCTGGTGTGGGTACAAAGACATGAAAGGTACTGGGAGAGAGGTTGCTGGCATGCAGGGAGAGCAGAGAGGAAGCCCTTCCTGCAACTGCTTTCGGGATTGTCCTCCCTCCTGCACCCCCAAAGAGCATGGTCGGTCCTTTTAGCAAATGCTGCCTCCGCTTTGTCAGGCGCCCCTCACCTCCTGTGGCTGACTGCGGGAACCCTAAAGGCCACACCTCCCCTCTTCTTTGCTTGGCACTTTCTTTCCTGCATGTTGCCCAGTCTTATTTGCTGGGCTGAGCAGGTGACGGGACTGGGAGAGAGGGAACAGGGACAATTCTGATGGATGTTGCAAATGGAAGCTCAGTGGGGTTTGAGCTTTGGCCGACTCAGCCCCTGGAGTCCCCATCAGGGTCTCAACCACATGGAACTGCACACGTTTCTGTGACCCTCTCAGTTAGAGGTGGCAAACTGGCAGGCTTGTACGCTACTTGCCGGGGGATTCGATTTGGCACCGGAACGGTTTTCTTTTCTTCTTCTTCTTCTTCTTCTCCCCCACCCCCCATATTAGAATGAGATGGCAAGATTTTAAAGTTGGATCTTTTAAAATATAAAGATATGAATTCTGGCTTCTCTTGAAAACCAGACCATTTAATGGCACCAGTCTGCATTCCCTCTTGGCAGCAAACTCTAAGGGAAAAGAAGACTCAGCCCTGCTTGAAACAGGGCAAGCGTTCTCAAGTTCCCCACTGTTCCCACCTGGTCCCTGATCCATTCCCATGACCAGCCTGGCCCTGTCAACATGAGTTTGTGACCTCTGATCTGAGTTTACCTTTTCCTCTTGGGAGTTAGAGCACCGAGTGAACCTTCAGAGAGAGCCTACACACAGTCTCACCCAGCGACAGAGTAGGAGCCATTTACATGGTGGGATTTGAGAGGTGGTAGAAAAGACTTACTTTTTCTCCACTTCCAAGTGGAAAATCAACCTCCCACTCCTATCACCTGTTTGTAACAGTCTGCAGTGGGTCCAAGAAAGAGATGTCTTTGGCCAAGTTACCTTTCTGGACTCCTTTGGATCATTTCCCATATACATCTTTGCTGCTTGTTCTTCCTCCTCCAGGCAGCCTGGCTCTGCCCTGCAGGCTCAGGTACACTGGACAGGGTCACGCTTGGGAGCTAAGTGGTTGAGCAAAAGTTCTAGAATCCTCCGCCATAGTTCAGGCTCACAGGGTCTGAGCCCTGGTCTCCTTATCACAGCCTCAGGAGGTGGTAGTCAAAATTAAAAGGAAAGAAGTGTAAAATGTGCTTAGCATAATAGTAGCCATAGTGACAAGAAATAGCCACTGGAGTTTAAAGGTTTTTATCCTAGAGAGACTCAGAGTGGCAGGGGTCTGAAGAGATCATCTCGTCCAGCTGCCTTGTTTTGAGGACTAAGCAATAACCCATGCTTGTGATAAAAAAACAAAGGGTTGAGAAGGAAATCAAGGAACATGTAAGAGGCTTTCTCCCTATCACCACCTCCAGATAGTCTCATCTCCCCAGAGGCAACTGCTATTAAGTTTCTCGTGTATCCTTCCATAAATTGTATTTGCATCTGCATCATAAATAACTCATATCCTCTCTTTTGACACAAATGTAATCAGACTACTCACTCTGTTCTGATACTCACAGTTCTATTTGACAATATGTAATAGGTCCCTTTTCAGGGCAGCACATATGGGTTTCTTTTTCCCCCATTTTCAGTGGCTCATATTTCTTTTTTTTTTTAATCATTTTTTAAATTTATTTTCAACATAACAGTATTCATTGTTTTTGTACCACACCCAGTGCTCCATGCAATCTGTGCCCTCTCTAATACCTACCACCTGGTTCCCCCAACCTCCCACCCCCCCACCTCTTCAGTGGCTCCTATTTCATAGGAAAAGTAGAGTATAGCTCGTGGGTCAGCGGGTTCTCTCAAGAGCCAATATTTTAAGTTTTGTGGGTCATAGGGTCTGTACCATCTCTTCCTACTTCTTGTTCTTTTAACAATGCTTTAAAAATATAAACACCATTCTTAGCTCATAAGCCATCCCCAAAACAGGCCAGATGTGGTCCGTGGCGGTAGCTTACCTACTCAGTCTCTTGGGGGGACAGTTAGGCTGCCATTATAAACAGTGCTGTAAGGAGCATCTCTGTGCTGTGTCATCTAGTGTTCTTTGGGTTTATCTGGAGGATGAATACATGGCCATGAAGTTTCTGGGTCATATTTTAAGTTATGGTAGATATTGCCTCAACCCCCTCATTCTATAGGTAGTTCAAGAAATCCAGTGAAAAGAAGACTCCAGTGTCTCTGAGCAAGCCAGTGGCAGGAGGAGGACTAGAATTTACTTTTCCCGCACTCGACTAGGGCTCCTTCCGCTGTAGTGCAGGCTTTGTCTTTGGCTGAGGCCTTGCGTGGAACTTGTTTTGGGATGTGGAGTAGGAAAGACTCAAATGTCCTTGAACCGCAGAGCATGGTTGCAGAATCTGGGAACTTGGATGCTCTCAGATTTCTTTACTTTCTGCCTCCTATTTCTGCTGCTGTGGACACTCTTGCTCCTGTTGTAGACCAACTGGTTTCCAAGATGAAGGACTCTTCATGATGATCGCCAGCATCTCTAGGAGCTGCTTGGTGGAAAGGAAAGAACCATGAATCACGAAGGAGGCTTTGGCCGCAATTCATGGAAGACCCAAGCACAAAGTAATTTAAACAAAAAAGGATATCTATTATGTCATATAACTGGAAGTCCAAGAGTTTGGGCAGGCTCTAATCAACATGGTTAGTGGGTTGATGAGTCCTCATGGACCCCGGGTCTTTCTATTTCATGTTTTCATTCTCTGTGTTGGCTTCATCTTCAAACTGTTGTAGGTTGGTTGAACAAGTTCCCAGTGTCACACGCAGACCCAAGAACAGTCTGCAGCTTCTCCTCAAGAGAGAGGAAACTTTCCTAGGACACCCCAAACACATTTCCCCTCATTGGCCAGAATTGGGTCCCATATCAGTTATTGACTCAGTTACTGTTAGGAGGCATGAGGTTACTATGATTGGCTTATAAAAATTATCTGAGGTTCAATGACTGTTGGGACATCTATCATCCTATCTATGACAGAGGGCTTATTCCTCAAATCAGCTATTAGAAAATCACAGAAAAGGATTTGTGTTGACTTGTCTTGGCTCATATTGTCCACCTTTCAGACCAATCCCTTTGGCCAATAAGATGGGGAATTATCATTGCTAAGCTTGGATGAGGTAGTTACTCCTTGATCAACTGCTTTGGTGTAAGAATGGTATAAGTTTTGAGAATGGAGGGATTTGAGAATGAGGAAAATGTGCTTCCTCCAAAGAAATGCACCCTTATGGTGTCTCCTACAACCTTCAAGAGATCTCAAGTCTCGGGAAGTGACCTAAGAAGTGGAGGAGCACTAGAATTCAAGCCAGACTTCGTGGACGAATATTCTGGCTCTGTTACCCACTGGGCTTGACTCACTGTTTCTGCACTTGAGTCTTCCCATGGGGGATAGTCATGCTTAGGTGGCCTATCTTCTGCGTGCCTTGTGACGATCAATGAGGACATGATGAAACCAAAGTCAGGAAGCCTTCAGATACATGATAACCTAAGGGAGGGATCCTGGCTGGTTCTATGGTGTCTCTGAGAGGCAGGAGGGAAGGCTCTTTCTCTCTTGGCTCTGTGTCCTTCTAATCCAAGGCTGTGGCAGAGGAGTAGACTCGAGGGGGGCAAACTAGACAGCCCTGGCAGAGACACTGAAGCAGAGATGGAGTCACAAGGTGAGGCTTCCCTGATTCTTCATTGTCCCTGATTCCCTCTCCCTGCAGAGCTGCTCCTGCCATATTGCTTTGCCTTCTCTCCTTCCCATGTCCCTTTACTCTGCTTGGACCCCTGAGTGCCCTTTTTAAGGACTAGATTGCTGGTTCCCAGCAGATTGCTCTCTTGTCCTCCTTTTGTAATGATCGCTTTGTTAACACTAAAAAGATATATGTTTTTGACCTTCTTTTACTTTATTTTCTGCGTGTGTGTGTGTGTGTGTTTAAAAGTTTCCTTCTATTTTGAATGTTTGAAGTGTATTTGGAACATAACTGGAGAGTTCAGACAATTTCACTGTGCATTCATCTCATTCATTCATTGCCCCATTCCTTCGTTCAGCAAATATTTGTCGATGATCTGTGCCAGGATTTAAGCATATAAGAGAGAGCAAACAGACATTGTTCTGAACATGTGGAGCTCACGTTCTAGTAAAGTCAGTGGACAGAAGTCCACTGGTATTCCTCTTGCTCCTGACCTAGCACTCACCACCTTTCTTAGGGACCTGGGTGTGCCTTTTGTCCCAGTCTCTGGGACAGGGTGGTATCCCAGTACTCCTCGTTCATGGCAAAGGCGGCAATCCTAACTCTACCACTTGCTAGCTGGGAAACCCTGAGTAAGACACTTCCGTCTGCCGAATGCAAACAGCAGGACTAACTCATTAGGTCCCTGTGAAGATTAAGTCAGCTCTTCTAAGGGAGGCTCTGTATTGCCCAGGTAAGGGCATAGGTTCCAGGGTCAGGCTGCCTCGTTCACACCCTGGCTCTATTCCTCTAGCATTGTGACCCATGCAACTTAGTTTATCTCCCTGTGCCTTGGTTTCCTGATCTGCAAAATGGGAACAGTGATCATTTCCACCTCATTGGATTGTTGTAAGGATTAGGTCATCCTGTAAAGTCTTTGGTCCAGGCCTGGCATGTAGCAGGGCCCAGCAAAGGTTGCTATTATGTCTACCTGAAAGTGTTTTCCCTCCCAGATAGGACTCTCTTTATAACTGGCAAGGCATTACAATGGCATCTCTTTATTTTGCTGTGTAGAAGAGGAGACCCATAGAAGGTTATCACTCATAACTGGGCCTTTTAAAACCCTGTTTTCTACCATCACAGATGGGCTGTCGCTCTGGGCTTGTCCTTCATTGGGCATGTTGTAATTACATCTGCACTTCTCACACGGAGTGTGATGGGTGCAGGCAGACACACACGGTCAATGCTGGGCAGAGAAAGACAAGGGAAATGGCTCTCAAAGAGAGAGAAGACAAGCACTCGTGACTATCAACAGCAGTAAAAGGCACCTTGGAGCTGCCCAAAAGAGGGTAGCAAAGGGCTTCTGAGAAGGGAAAGAAATCCATGATACCATTTCATTGTTAGCACTATTAACTGGTCGTCTGACTTCGGGCAACTTGCTGGACTTCTCTGTGCCCCTGCTTCTTCATGTGTTTAGAGAGAGAGAGAGAATCATACTTTAATAGAGATTCCAAATTGGTACCATGGATGGGTTTTGTTTGGCTTACAGAGGTTTTAAAATTCAGAATTAGTTATCAACACTAAAACCTCAGAGATTTCATAGAAAACTCCAGACAGCCAGTAATTTTAGAAAACAGAAAAGCTGGCAATAGGTAGATGGAGGTGAGTACGAGCCTCCCACCTTCAGCTGAGGCAGGCATCTTCCAAGCCACCCACTCAATTTGGTTTCCACCCACCCACCTGGTTCATTTAAGTTTGTGGCTTGGATCTTGTCAGCACTGGAGTTTGTGACCCCTTGAGCAATTGGTCTCCTTAGCATCTTTTGTTCTGCCATGAGTTTCCTCAGTAGGCCAAAGTTACTATATCCTTTCCACTGAAGAGGAGTGAGTCAGAGAGAATGCTATGTGAATACACAAAGAGATAGGGAGCATTGATGGGATTTGAAAACAGGTCTCAACTCCCTGTTTAGGTTACATTTCTTCTTCCAAGTTAGGTACATTACACTTTCTTCTGGACTCAAGGTGATGTATTCTCTTTTCTCATGATGACTATGTTAGTAATAGCTCTTGTTCAGGGAGGATTTTGTATGTCTCTATTTTGAATGTTACCTTCTATCAATTATTTTGAGCTATTGGTATTAATATCCCCATTTTGTAGAAAGGGGAGACAGAGATTGAAGAAAGCCAAGTAATTTGTCTGTGGCTCCACGTTTACTAAGTAGTGAAGCCAAGATTTGAGCTCAAGGCTGTCTCATGCCAACCCCCATCCTTAACCTTGAGAGTCACACAGCTGCAAAGATGGGGCCAAAGACTTGTCTCATTAAGCACCACTGATCTGCAGGTTTTAGCGGGATTAATACTTCACCCAAATGGCTGCTCATTTTGCTTGCTTTAAGCATGAGACCCTCTGAATACACAAATCATCAAGTTTGGCGCTCTTAGCAATACACTCACCGAGGAGGAAGAACCCTCCAGAGAGGTCAGAGGGTCTCACTGTGATGAGAAAGGAGCTTCTAGCTGTCAGGCCGGATGTGGCAGTGTAGTAACATCACTCCCAATGTCAGGGAGAGGTGAAGGAAGAACCAGGCTGGGCATCATTTGCAGAGTCCTGAGGCTGTGCTCCTGGCACAGTTTGACTCAGCGATCTCCCAGAGATGGGACTGGCCTGGCTTGTCATAACATCACACATTTATAGAATATGAGGTTGGAAGACACTATAGAGGTCATCTGGACCCATCTTTATGCTGACATCTTTTCTATAAAGCCCCCCAACAGACAGCTTCTATCTGATGCTGGAAGATTTCTAGTGATGGCAATCTTAGTACCCTAAAAAAAAACAGTCCTTCCCATATTTGTTAACCATTTCTTTATGTCAGGTACAAGGCCACATATGTGTTTGATCTATTTTTCATTGTTTTGTTATTCTCCATTTGCTATTTTCTGTCTTGTTCCCTGCCTTGGGAGATAGGCCTGTCTGGGCTACTCCCCAAAGGCTCCTTTGCTGACTTGGGCTGTGTTGGGGTTAACCAGTGAGAAGGAGAGGCAGATGCTTGGAAGCGGGGGGAGAGGATGCGGTATTTTCCTGCACCCTTTCCTTGGTTCAGCCTGACTCTCAGGTTGTGATTACATCCTTCCATCTTTGCATCTCTTGTTGATGGTCCCTCCTGCAGGGATCTGGCTCTCACTGGAATCTGAAAACACTACTCCCTACCCTTGCCCTTTCAGCTCTATGGAATTCATGGCTTTCCCTGTTGCTAGTGTCCAAGTGCCTCAGCCTTCTTCCTTGACACTTAACGCTGCCTCTGCTTCTATCCTGATGGCTTCCCCTCGTTCAAGTTTCCATTGTTGTGGATTCTGTTTCTTGCTGTGACCCTGATCTCTCTTGTCTCCTACTGCTAAGTTTATTCATGTGTGCTCTGTATTTGCTGTTCTTCTTGTTGATATCTCAAATGATCAGGCCTGGCACAGTGGCCAGATTCATTATATATGCTGTTAGCCACTGGCACACATGGTCAGCTCACCCTGGGTTTAACTAAAATTGTTAGGTCCTTTTTATGGGATGAGGTGTCAAGCCCATCTTTGGAACCAGGTTATCTGGCTTCACATCCTGACTCTATATTAAATATTGTATATGAGCAAGTTACTTTCCTCTCTGTTCCTCAACTTCTCCTTTGTAAAATGGGATGACAATAGTTTCCATCTCCAAAGAATTGTGAGGATTAAGTGATTTAACACACATAAAGCACTTAGAACAGTACCTGATGCATGGAATGTTACTTTCATTATCAAGATAATCATCTTTTACATGTACAATTGGACATTTTACTTTTTTAAAGATTTTATTTATTTATTTGACAGATCACAAGTAGGCAGAAAGGCAGGCAGGGGGGGGGGGAAGCAGGCTCCCTGCTGAGCAGAGAGCCTGACGCGGGGCTCGATCCCAGGACCCTGGGATCACCACCCAAGCTGCAGGCAGAGGCTTTAACCAACTGAGCCACCCAGGCACCCCTACAACTGGACATTTTAATCAAAATGCAGAACTTTTCACCTTTACCTGTTTTTCCAGCCTTCCTTTACCAGTACATGACTCTGAATGCCATTGGTATTGCAATCTTGATACCGTCCCCTAAAACTTTGGTACTTAAAGAGTGGGCTACCAACCAGCAGTGTGGGCATCATCTGAGCAGTGTGGGATATTCTGAGAGCTGGCTAGAGATCAGGAGTCTCAAACCTCACTCTAGTCCTCCTGAATCAGAATCTGCTTGGTCACAAGACACCAGGTGATTTTTGAGAGGCTCTGAACTCCCCACATCTATTGATTCTGACTCATTGTTATAAGCTGGGATGGAGAAGGTCTCCTACCTCTGACAGGGAAGCCACGCCATTCTCTGCTTCTAAGATGGCCAAAGACACTGGCGCCGTAGCTCAACCAAGCCAGGCAATGCTTCCAGGAGCAAAATTCTCCTGGGAAGAAGTCTGGAATCGCATTTTTACTGCCGGTCTGGAGTTGGAATAGGTTTTGAATTCTACTCAACCACCTTCTCTGTGAAGAGTGTGTGTATGTACATGTAAGTCATATACAACAGACATATTTACCTTGAAGATTGTTGTGAGGATTAAATGAGATAACTCTGTGAAGCATTGTGTGTATAGTGTGGGACACACAATGTTGACATCCTTTCTCCTTTCCATGACTCACATGATCTGTGTCCAAAGGGTAACCCATTCCTTGAAGGAAAAAACCCTACTTGACATAACAGGAAAATTTGGTCCAAATAGATCGGGAAGATTGGGTTCATTTCAAAGCTGCAGCAAATGCCGCACGGTGGCATCAATGCCACTGCTCATTTCTCTGGCCATGTGTTTCTGAATGAATTGTATTTGACTTGATAACTGTAAATGGAAGCATAGTGTAATTAAGAAGTGAAGAAAAGATTACTGGTGTATAAATTTGAATTAAACACCACAGGCATATATTGTATACATATAAGGATTTGTGGTGTGGCTAAAGTCCCAAAGAGGATAATGTTGAGGTTGCTGATTAACCTTGACATTAATTAAAATGCACCAATAATAGAGGAAGTGAGATGGCTTTCTGTGATCAATAGCTGAAAGATGTTAATCTTGGACTCACCCCAGTGCAGCTCAGAGGACAAGTTATGGCTGACCTTACTTTTCTCCAGAAGCCATGGACCAGTTCAGAGTATGGCCCTGGAGTCTGGGGTCAAAAGCCATCTTCTGCCGCTTGCTACTGGGACTCTGCATAAGTGACCCCACTTTTCTCAAGGTCTCAGTTTCCTTAACTGCAGAATGTGGAAGATCATTTTTATCTTAGGGATACATTCCTGAAGATCATCTGTGCTCCAAAACTCACATATTTCAAAATCCCTTTCCCCCTAAAACTGACAAAGAAGGTGTTCCTGTCTGTGATCCTGTGATTTAGAGCAAGAAATCTACATTTGGTCTTGTTCCTGGCACAAATCTCCTAAAACCCTTGGATTCCTAAGTGAGGAGTGTTATAAAGGTATCTTTTGTTATGTTAATGAGAAGACTTGTGGCCCCACCAGAGGGTGGTGGCTGGTTGCCAGAGAAGCCAACTATGTGATTAGAGTGTTGGAACCTCCAATTCCACTCCCAACCTCTAGAGAGGAGAGAGGGGCTGGAGGATGAGACAATCACTAATGGCCAATGATTTAATCACCCATGCCTATGTAATGGGGCCTTCATAAAACCCCAAAAGGACTGGGTTCACAGAGCTTCTAGGGTGGTGAACAGGTGGCAGTGGGGTGCTCTGAGAGGACATACAAGCTCTGTGCCCCTTTCCCATACCTTTCCTTAAGCATTCCTTCCATCCAGCTGTTCCTGTGTTATATCCCTTCATAATATACCAGTGATCTAGGGAACAAATGTTTCTTTGAGTTCTGTGAACTGCTCTAGCCAGTTAATCTAGCAGGGGTTCTTGGGAATCCCTGATTTATAGACTGTTGGTCATAAGTACAGGTAACAATCTGAACTTGAAATTGGGGCCCTGAGTTGGAACTTCCACTGGTACCCCTAGGTCAGAAGCTCAGGTATTAATAGCCTGGGCTTGCAACTGGTGCCTGAAGAGGGTGGGAACCTTGTAGGACTGATTCATCTACCTGTGGAATCTGATGCTTTCCTGGTAGATAGTATCTGAATGGAGTTGAATTCTTGGAGGTCTTGTTGATGTCTGAGAATTGCTTGATGTTAGTGGGAAGGTTCCCCAACACACACATTGGAATGGATACTCAGACACCAAAAGACAGTCTTTGAGCTAAACTGGCACCATTGTTATTTTAAGACTTAAGAAAGAACATACACATAACTTATATATCCTTCAGTTCAGAAACTTTAAAATTATGTCGTATTTGACCAACTTGGGGAGGAGTGGAGACTGGCGTTCTATTACATTTGTGCATGAAGTGAGATTTTACCTTTTTATCACAGTATTTCAAATATATATAAAATGGGGCTGTCCTATACTGAACTCATGGTTTGAGAGATAAATGAGATTGTACATATGCACTACTTTGCGTGGTGTCTTACCCATAGTATTAGCAACCACTATTGACTGTTAGATGCCAGACCCTAAATGGTTCAGGTATATTGTCTCCTTTACTTTGCACAACAACCTAATGAGATGGGTGAACTAGTTTTTTATTATTGGGTAACAAATTACCCCCAAACTGAGAATCTTTAGATGACAAACTTTCATTACTTCTCACAGCTTCTAAGGTTTGGGAAATCAGGGGGACTTAGCTGGGTGCTCCTGGCTTAGGCTCTTTTGTAAGGTTGTAGACGATGCTGATGGGACCCATAGTCATCTCAAGGATCAGCTGGGGCTGGGGAATTTACTTCCAAAGTTGCTTGGGTGGTTTTTGGCAGGTGTCAATCTTTACAGGCTGTTAACAGGAAACTTTGGTTTCTTGCCAATTAAGCCTTTCCATATGGCTGCTCACAACATGGAAGTTGCTTTCTTCCAGAGCAAGAGACCTGAAAGAAAGGAGACAAGATAGTGTGTCCAAGATAGAAGCCAGTCTTTTATAACCAAATCTCTGACCTGACATTCATTCCTCTCTGCTGTATGTTAGTGGTAACGCAGACCAACGCTGGTACAACATGTAAGGAGACTTGAAAAGAGTGTGAATAGTGGAACAGGTTGTCTTAGTCTGTGTGGACTGCTATAATAAAAATGCCATAGATTGGGTGGTTTAAATCCATTTATTTCTCAGTTCTGGAGGCTGGGAAGTCCAAGATCAAGGTGCTGGCAGATTTGGTGTTTACTAAGGACTTGCTTCCTGATCCTAGACAGCTGTCTTCTTGCTACGTCCTCACTTGGTGGAAGGGCAAGGGAACTCTCTGGGGTCTCTTTGGTAAGGGCACTAATCCTATTCGTGAAGGCTCCACCCCTCATGATCTAAACTCCATCCAAAGGTTCATCTCCTAAAACCATTATATTGGGGATTAGGACTCCATGTATGAATTTTAGGAGGACACAGACATTCAGTCCAGAGTACAAGTATTAGAGAAATATCATGGAGGATGGTTTCCATAGGTGGATATTGTTATCATTCACCCCCCCTTCAAAATGAGAAAACTGGGGTGCCTGGGTGGCTCAGTGGATTAAGCCTCTGCCTTCAGCTCAGGTCCTGAGATCGAGCCCTGCATTGGGCTCTCTGCTCAGCAGGGAGCCTGCTTCCCCCTTTCTCTCCGCCTGCCTCTCTGCCTGCTTGTGATCTCTCTCTCTCTGTCAAATAAATAAATAAAATCTTTTTAAAAAATGAGAAAACTGAGGCATACAGAACTTGTGCAAGTAATCCAAAGCTGCACATTAATAAGTTTATAAACAAAACAAAACAAAAAACAACCCAAGTTCCAAATTTAGGCATTTTCGTGGCAGGTCCCATATTCTTAACAGTACTATTCTGTCTACTGACTAAGTAGCATATCAACATTAGCCACAACAACACTCCCAGCAACCAGTCTGCAAATCCATGACTCTAGGCGTGGATTGCATTCGACCATGACTCCTAACTTTTAAAGACAAGTCTGTAGTGAGCTTCTTTCTTCCCTCAGCCTGATGGTCCGGGTATGTACAGAGAAGCAGAAAAAGGACTCTTATCTATGTGTAGCACCCAGCCTTGCTGGGGTGATAAGACCAGCAGAAATTTTGCCCTCTGCAGTTCTATAGTGCTTGTTGCCTCTACAGTGATAATAATAATATTACTAGATATTTACTATACTAATGAAGTGCATATATTATTATTATTGACACATCATTGTCCTGTCCTGTTGTTGACTTTTCCCACATGAATTTTTGCCTTCCAACTAGACTCCAATTCCTCTGGGGTTGGTCTCTGTCCTCTACTTCGTTGATTTTTCACCCAGTGTCAAGTAGAGTTAGTTAATGATAATGGATATCTTCAACCAGCGTTTACTAGTGAAGATGATGTAAAATTATTGGGAAGCCAAGACAGTCTGTGATGAAGTGGCGGAGCACGCAGCAGAGACCGTGATTGTTCTTTGATGTCGAAGAAGGGAGAATTTGGAATTTCTTCTTGAAATACATTTTTTTGGATAACCCATCTCTGAGCTGTCTCTGAAGCACACCCTTCTTTCATCTACAACATAACACAGTCTTCTCTGAAAATATCCCAGCCCCTGACCCACCCATACCTCTCATTCCCATAATAGCCTTGGTATTCTTGAGTGTCTGTTCCATCAACGTAAAGGTTTTTGAAAGGGGTGCCTACTTACTGTTGCACAGAAGAACCTTCAAGTCTTGAAATCTCAAATGTCATGAAGATCCTTTATTCCACTGCCTTCCCTTTGAGGTAAATGGGCATCCATGTCAAGGAACAAAGGGTTTTGATTCTATTGGCACATTTCCCCACAGATTTAAAGAGTATAATTTCTCTTTCCTCTCTCATTTCAAAGTCAAATTGCCCTCAATTTCTTCCTCCTCTGGTTTGCCTTTGCTTCAGCATTATGTTCCAGATTTTGGCCATTGCTTGCAAGATCTTGGAAACAGACACAACTCGTTTCTTTTCGCTCCAGTCTTTTCTTTCCCCTTGACCCCACCAAACTGTGCTATTTCAATGGCTACTTTCATTTTTTCTTTCTAATGCTTCCGAGTGTCAGTAATCCCCATTAAATCACAAGGTGGGATTTTGTTTGTTTTGTTGTATCTATTTTCTTCCCTCAGGAAGTTGAGACTCCTGCAAAGCAAAATGAATAAGGACTCCAGGGATAGTCCCTTGGTGTGACTTCCCTTTTCCCTCCCTTCTCCATCCCCTCCTAATTCTGGTACTGGTACTTCAAGTGGAGGAATGATTTCCTTGAATTGTTCTGTCCCACTGTCTAAGTTCCAAGAATGTTACACAGCAAAGATGGGAGGGAGGCAATTGCATGTGGCAGTTCCTTGTTGTCTAGCACAATGATGGTGATTAGTAGCACAACTCAAGGAGCCTAGACCTTAGCCTTTCCAAGATGCCTACTTTCCAAAAAGTTCTCAGCTCCGTGCTGGCTCAGCAAGCTGTCACATTTTTCTAGCTTCATTTGTCTTGTTCATAGAATGGCCAGAACCATGTGTTGCATGAACAGGTACTTACAGGAGCCTTGGTCAAATTTAAGGCATGGTGTTAAGAGCTTGGTTGGCCTCTGAGGTCCTCTCCAACCTCATGCCCATTGACTTCACTCTGCAGGCTCTCTGTTCCATTCAGATTATCAGTTCTCCAAGAAGCCAGTGTCTTTCTTCTCATCCTTAGGACTTTGCACTGTTTCTTATTAATTCTTCAGATTTTCTAAGCTTAAATGACACTTGGCCTGGAAACGTTACCTTACCCCTAAGTCTGGGTCAGGGTCTCTTCTATGGTCCTTCATTGCCTGTATTTGGGTATTCACTTTCTATCCCTTGCGCTTTTTGTAATCAGTCCTTTTCTTCTCTGTGTCCCTTATTACACAGAGAGGTTCTCAAAGTGGAGATCAAGTCTTGCTCATTTTTGTGTTCCCAGTGCCAACACCACAGTAATTATAACTAATATTTAAAGATCGCTTTCTGTGCTATTTGCCAAGGATTTCATATCTATGACCTCAATGAGAAGTCAGTCCTTTGAAGTAGGAACTGTTTTTACTTCATTTTACATGTGGGGAGGTTGAGACTCAGAGAAGATACATTGCTTGTTGTGGATGACTCAGCTATAAAGAGGTAGAATGGGGATTCATAGCCAGCAATCTGGTACCAAAGTCTCTACAATATGGTTTAGGTGCATTATGGTTAGATGCTGAGTGAATAAATGAATGTGTCAGTCAGCCCTAGGGTTGGAGGAAACAGCAATGATTCTTGCTAAAGAAATGCATGATGTTGTTGGAGTATGAGCCATGAGCACATTTAATCTCAGTGTCCCATGTAATAAGACATATTCTGAGGGTCAGCCTGTGCTTAGAGCTCACTGCCCAGCCTAGCAACTTCTGTTCTGGGGGTCTGTTTAGGGGTCATACTCTCCCTCAAACTGCCCCAGCTGTGTGACTGTGTTCTCTTCTCCCCTGGGAGCTCAGAGGAATGCAGTTGTCACAACTCAGCCCTTCAGGGAGCAGGAATGGTCAGGGAAGGGCAGAGGAGGAACCCGTGTGTACTGGCCATCCTCTAGGCGTCTCCACCTGTGCTCTCCTTTGCTCTTTCCAATGGCCCTTTGAAGTAGTTGGTATTATCCAGATTTTGGAGGTAAGGAACTTAATGCTTAGGTAAGAAACTAACTTGTCTAAGATCTCACAGCCAGTGAAGGGGAAGGTCTGGCCTTGAATTTGCAAAGTAGATTTCCATTGGCGGGAGGTAGTGGCTGCGGTGATGTAATAGCAAGAAAAGACCAGCGCCTAGCACTGCCTTCCGCCCCCACTCTCATCGTCCACACTACCTGAAATTCTCACTATGAATTACTGCTTTGGATTTTGGGATGTCTTTTTTTTTTCCAAGTTACTGTTCCTTGGGTAAGAAACCCCAAATCTATCAATTTTTCAGCAGAATTGGATTCTAATGGGAAGTGACTTGGAGCAGATGTGTAGTTGTGAGAAGGAACCACTTGGGTCTTTAGGGAAACCCTGGCAAAAATGAGGACAGACATTCTGTCCAACTGTCTTTCAAACCTGCTTCATCAGTTTGACTAATTCACTAAGATAAGAAATCATACACACTACTCTCTCTGCTCTGTAACTTCCCATGTTTTCTCTGGATATCTAATAGCCTGAATTTGACAAGAAAAACCTGTTAGGGAATTAGACTTGTGGTTTTCTCTTTGAGAAAATGCAGCCCCAAAGCGACTAGGTTCAACAAGGAAAGTCTTGACCTCCCTAGGTGTTGGGGCTCCTCTCCCAGCTACATAGGGAAAGGATAGGAAAGTGGAAAGAGAAGAATTCTGTTATTCTCCATCCCACACTCATTTAATTATGACTGAAAAGTTACAGCCAGAAGGAGGGATTTCCAGCTACCCAGCAATTAATTTTCTGCCTCTCCAGCAAGCACACATCCCCTAAGACTTGGATGAGTCTGATGGGCAGGGGGAATGCTTGGCTGGGACCAGCTGTGTGTGTCCATCATAATCCCCTTTGGTCCTCAACCTAATTTGAAAGTGGTAGCTCAGAGTTAGTAGTCTTGACAGCTAGTGGGGTTGGAAGTGGGGAGAGAATGAAGGAAGAGAATGAGTAGCAGCAACACTAAAAAAATAAAAGGTAGAAAAATCACCCTTAGATGGAACTTTAGAAATTCCATAATCAATGGACTTTTATTAATTTTCAGTCCATGAAGGGACTTCAAGGAATCTACCAGCCCTTTGAAATCATATGCAAAATTCTCTGGTGTGGGCATTTTCCATGGGTCGCTTTTGAGTTTCAAAAATGCCTCACGATCCCCCAAAGTTCAAGGCCGGCAATTTAATCTACTTACCATTCTTTTTAAAAAATTAAAAAAAAAATTTTTTAAAGATTTTATTTATTTATTTGGCAGAGAGAGAGAGAGAGAGATCACAGGTAGTTAGAGAGGCAGGCAGAGAGAGAGGGGGAAGCTGGCTCCTCGCTGAGCACAGAGTCCGATGCGGGGCTCAATCCCAGGACCCTGAGACCATGACCTGGGCCGCGAAGACAGAGGCTTAACCCACTTAGCCACCCAGGCGCCCCTCTACTTACCATTCTTTACAAATGCAGAAATTAGGGCTGAGAAAGAGTTCATAAGATGTCCAAGGTCAGAGTATAACTTACTGGTGGGTCAGAATTTGGACCAGTATCTCCAAAACACTGCATCCTGTATATTTTCTACTCCCACTGCATTTTCTTTTTTGTCCTGGCTTTAGGTTTAGAACTTGAGTGGTATGTTTGGTGGAGGTTTAAGGACACGGGTGGCTGCAGAAAACAGTGCATTGGTATCATTGGTCTGTGATACCTGACCACATCTCCTCTCTCACCCCACTCCTTTGAGGGTTTTACCCTACACTGGAACTCAGATCTATTATTTAACCTCCTAACACCTGGTATCATTACATTATTTGATCTACCTGAAGACAAGGTCAATCTAAGATTGTGGGAGTCTGTAGCTGCAGAGAAGCGGCTGTAACTCTTCTGGAGAAAGTTTTTGTCTTCTATCTTTGGGTCAGCCCAATATCTTCATCAACCTTTGGAATCCTCGATTATTTTTTTAATTTACTTTCTTGTTGAAGTATAATTTCTCATGCTAAAATAAATAAATTAGAAATGTAGGGTTAGCAACCATGGGGATTAATGTCAGGGTTTCGGAGGCAGACAAAATGAAGCTTGATTGTGGCTGGGTGAGGAAGTCGTCCAGTGATTCCGAAGAGGTCTCAGCTGACCTGGGATGACAAAGCATCATTATAAGCTCTTTGATAGCAGCAGGGGACATTTCTTATTCATCCTTTTGATCTCCCAGGCTTACTGAAGAACTGGCTACATGAAAGTACTTAAAGAATCTTTGACAAAAAAAGGAAAAATGAAATGGAAGGATTCTTAGAGATCACTGAGTTTGGGGTTCGCCGGATTGTGAGACCTTATAAGCCTGGAGCCCAAAGAAGGTTCTAGGTGGCACCCTGTTAAAGATGAGTGACTCTGTTGTGAGAAGGGTTTTCCTCTTCCATCCTCTTTGAATCGTTGGAGTAGTTTGAGCATGAGAATTTCAGTTTGATGCTGTATGTCACCTCATTAACACTTGCCAATCTCCTTCCCAAAACAAAGCGAGCGGAGAGGCTCTAGCTAGATTTTCATGACTTTTTTTTTTTAAAGAGTTGTAATTGAAAAATAGCGTATTAATTCTGGTGTACAACATGATTCTCTATTTGTATTTATTGTGAAATGATCACAGTAAGTCTAGTTAATATCTCACCATGATGCTTTGTTTTTTTTAGCACTTTTTCTTTACCTTCTACAGAGGTTACCTTCCATTCGAGCTTTCCTTTTCATGGCTGTGGTAGAAAGGTTCCTTCTTTTCAAATATACGCATTTAAGCATAAAACAAAAACAAGTGGGTTCCCTGAAGAGAAAGGTAAATAAACAATAGTAAATGGCATATATGGATCCAACAAAAATCCATGAACGTGCTCAGGGATTGACCAAAGGCTGATGGACGTTCATCTGACTCAAACTTGTTCTTGACCAGAGAAGAATGAGAGCCCAGGTAGAAGAGCCTTGAATGGCCCCTGGAACCAGCTGCGAGGGCTCTCTGTATAGTGCTCCTTATGTATAGGTCTGGTTGAGGCACCCGTTCCTGTGAGAGGGAAAGAGAGCTGATTTTCCAGTAAGAGAGTTAAAGGATGACCTGGAGGCATTTTAGAAGCGCACCTGCTGAATAAACGTCCTTCTGCAGAGCCTCTGTAGGCAGCTTGTTGTCTCCAGAATGGACGTCTTTCTGGGAGCGGGGTGGGCCATGACACTGCTGCATCTGTGGGTGAGCTGCTGCGGCAGCTTTGCTCATCAGTGCCAAGGGAGGGAGATGAGGCCAAGCGCTTCCTTTAAGGTGCGGCTCTGCTCTTTCCCAGCTCACACAGCTCAGTGCTCCCCACTGACTTCCCAGGTGTGTTCTGCTTCCTCAGCCCGGCCCTCAGAGTCCTCACAATAAGTCTGCCTTCTCGCTGTCCTCTCCTGTCATCCCCCAAACCGTCCAACTGTCCCACATCCCAGCCTTGCCGAGCTGCCCGTCAACCCTGAGGATGTTCCCTGTTATCCCTCCCCTGTGCATTCCTTTCTAGTGTTCCCTATTTTTGGAAGGCCCTTCCTTCGTCTCTGACAATTTTGAAAGAAGATTGTAATGGAGTGGGTGTGATTTCTTTGCCCTCTACTGGAAGCGGGATCCATTCTTTGCTGAGGAGCTTACCCAGGTGTAGTTCGTGAAGTCCCGTTAAATGGATTATCTCATTTAATTGCCACGAGAGATCAATGAGCTATAAGCCATCCTAGTATCATTAGGATTGTCATTTTATAGCCGAGGAAATTAAGGTACAAGGAGGTTAAGTAACTTGTCCAAGGTCACACTGCTGAGAAGCAGCCAAGCCAGAGCTTAGACATGGGCCTATTGGCGTCCAGAGCTCACGCTCTTTCCCAGTATTCCCTCCTGACCACCTTGCTCTCTGCCGCATTCTGCCTTGGAGTTGGCTAAAGGAATTCTAGGAAGCTCTCTGCTTAACTCTTCCCGAGATGCCGCAGTGGTCAGGCATCCGTATCTGAGGCAAAGATAGACCTAGTGAGCGCCTTTTTCTCGCCGTCACTGGTTTAGGAAGCTGAGTCTGGCAAAGATGTCTGCCTTGCCCCGGCCTGGGCTGTCCATGAAGTCAACTGCACTGGCTGCTGTTGTGTCCTGGTAAGAAAGCCACAGGCGGAGCCTGGGGTCAGCACCAGAGTACGTTCTTTCTGCTTTGATGCAGGGAGTGCTTCTGGCCCACAGGAGAGAAGGTTCCAACCTCAAGGAGAACAAGAGCTTGGCTCCTGTCCTTGGGCTGCAGCAGCAGCAGCCTCCCACAGACTGCTCCTGCCCAGGGACGCTGAAAATCGCTGGGCCATGGACTTGACAGCCAGAGCGATGTGATTGGAAAGTCAACAGGAGCCACGGCCAAGCCTTCGGTGACTGCTTCTTTCTTGGTCCTCTCATCCATCAGGCCAGACACAGTAGTCACTGGGACAGTCACCTTCTTTCCAGCTGGGGATTCAGGGGTCAGACAGTCCAGTCTCAGGTGGGCAAAGTGCATTAACCTTTTCAAAGGAGTAATCCTTTATCCCAGCAGAGCATTTCACAGGTATTATGTCCCTTAGTGCATATTCACTTATTTCTTGAATAGACTATGATGCAACCACCAGGCACCAGGCATTTTTTTTTTTTTTTTCCTGACCTCTGCTAAAGGAGAGGGAAGAAAAGCCCATTTTATAGATTAGGGAATGGAGAGGGGAAGCTGCAGAAAATACCCTAGCGCAGTAGGCAACAGCCTCACTTTTCATTTCCAGGACTGCTGTTATAATTTGGGGGAAATTAGTGCCTGAGTGGCTCAGTGGGTTGAAGTCTCTGCCTTTGGCTCAGGTCATGATCTCAGGGTCCTGGGATTGAGCCCTGTGTCGGGCTCTCTGCTCAGCAGGGAGCCTGCTTCCTTCCCCCTCTCTCTCTGCCTGCCTCTCTGCCTACTTGTGATCTCTCTCTCTGTCAAATAAATAAATAAAATCTTAAAAAAATAATTTGGGGGAAATTAGGAAAATCCCTTCAGTTATTCATCCACTGCTTTTCATGAATTATCTCTTTTAACATTTACTGGTTTTTTTTTTTTAAGTTATACTTGCATATGGTTGGAATTTGAACTTTCTAAAAGGTATAAAACTGAACAAAGCTCTTCCTCATCTTTCTTCTTGAGCTCTAGCTCTTCTCTCTGAAGATGACAACTCTTTTTCTGGAAAATATTTTGTGTGAAAGTGTGTGTGTGTGTGTGTGTGTGTGTATGTGTGTAAAACAAATGGGAATATAGACTGCTGAGCCTTGCTGTTTTAACTAAACGTTGTATCTTGTAAATCTTTCCATGTCAGCAAGATAGATCGAACTCATTGTTTTCAAAGGTTATTTATTATTACATTTGCAGGGATATGCAATTAATGATTTGACCAGTTTGGTATTTATAGATACTTGTTTTGTTTTTTTCTTTTCTAGCTGCTCCATAAACAATGCTGCAGTGAATGTCCTCATACATATCTCTTGGCATACTTTTGAGTAAATTCCTAGCAAAGAAACAGCTGAGTCAAAAGGTAAGTGGATTTTAATTTTTGAGAGCTGTTGCTACATTGTTTTCCAAAGTTTGCCTTGATTAATATTCTAACCAACAGTGTTCCAGACCTATTTTCTACATCTTCCCTTTCTCTTGGTCTTTTTTTTTTTTTTTTTTGGCCATTCTTATAAAACCTACTTTAGAATAGAAAAGTAGAACCCTATTACCTCTGAAATCCCCCTTTCAATTGATATATTTGTTGTGGTTGCCTTCTGAGCTGTTACATGTGTTCTATTGATGTTTGGCTTGTTTTTTTTTTTTTTTTTTTAACTACATTTAGGGCCAGAGAAAACATAATTGTTCATATGTGTAATAGCAAAGGTTTATTTATTTTTTAAAATTTATCTAACATGGTAAGAAGAAAAGGTGAGTCCATATACGTAAACTTCTCTATTAGCCCAAACGGCAGTAACCCAAATGTGTGAGGACAAAAGGGAGAGTGTGGGGCAGAGTGTCAAGGGTACTTGTCAAGAGCAGGTGCCTAGGGCATTTAATTATGCTACCAGGTCCTCATCCTCTGTAAGCTCCTAAAAGCAATGTTCAAGACTCTTGCGGTGCTTGTCCTTACAGAATTCATTCAGAAACAATCAAAGCCCAGTCATGCATATTAGCAGGGCACAATAAACAAAAACTCTGTAAGTTTATAAACTATAAAAAGATCTTATTCTTACTTCTGTCACTGCCACTAACTAACTCCCCATCATTCCCCCCACCCACTGCCCCTGCGTGTCAAGGTGATTCTGGGCACATCACTTCACTCCTATGGGTCTCAGATAATATTACCTGCAAAGCAGACTTAAGGATTCAACGAGATCAGCTGCATTATTGAAGTGTGACCCACTGATGGACCATAACATGATTTTTCTGTTTACTTTTATTTTTAATGTAGTTTTTATTTTTAAATCAAAATCTAGATTCAAATAATTCTATCAAGGTTATTACAAAAGATATACCATGATGCCCAATAATTTACATATTTTTAACATTAAAAAATGTATCTCAAGGTAACAGGCAAATAAAACCTTTTTTTTTTTTCAGTTTAGAATAATCTTTTAATATCCCACTACAGAAGATAAAAATTTACCTGTAACTTTTTAAGTACCACCCTTGATGCACACAAACACATTTTTCATCCCTCTACTCCCAGCTGTGGTTACGGCATAGTTATTTTCTTGAATGTGCCAAGTTAACATTGTATAAATATTTGTTGCTGAGCCATGTAGAATACTGTGATGACTTTTCCTTTTCTCTCTAATTTTCTCTTTTCTGCAGAGCTAATGAATGTTTATCTTTTATTAGTTTAGTTTTTTAAGATGAAATTTTTCTAAAATTTGTACCCAGGTGCCATACCGTCTCCTCCTTTGTCACAATCTCTTCTCATTATGTTTACCCATATTAGTATTCTTCCTTTTAAAAAAATATTTAATTTTTTATTTGAGAGAGAGATATGAAGAGAGAGCAGAGCAGGAGGGAGAGGCAGAGAGAGATGCAGGGCTCCCCACTGAGCAGGGAGCCCAACACAGGACTTATCGCAGGACCTCAGCCGAAGGCAGACGCTTAACTGACTGAGCCACCAGGTGCCCCTTATTCTTCCTAATTAAATAATCTTGGAGACATCACACTTAGAAAGTTTTGACTTGCTTTAGCCTGGATGGTGTTCTCTGAGTCTGCAATACCATTTTGACTCTGGGGTTTTCCTCCTGAGTTTTTCTTTCCCTTCTTTCTTGCGTTGAATCCCGAGTCCTCTTCTTTCTGGTTCTACTCCCATATTTTGGTGAAGTGCTTCATTCAGTCACTTTTTTATAAAGGATGCACAGGATGAAAGTTAAAGTAATTTCCATGTCTGAAAAATACCTCTAATTCATCTCTATATTTTGACATTTTGGTTTGGTATAGAATTCTGGATTGGAAATTATTTTTCCTTATGATTTTGAAGGCATTTTTTCACTTTCTTTAAGCTTTTAGGATTGCTCTTGACAAATCTGAAACCTATCTGCTTTTTGATTCCTAGTAGGTAAGCTGTTTTTCTTTTTCCTCTGTGGATCTCTCAGATCTTTATTCCCAGAATTCTATTGATGTTCCTTAGCTTAGCTGTATTTTCACCTTTTGTGCTGTGTTTTTTTAGTGAGACTTACCATCTGGAAACTCAGGTTTTTTGGTCATGGGAAATTATACTGAATTTATTCCTGCATGATTTTCTCTCTACTATTTTTTCTTTTCTCTGTTCCTGGAACCCTATTATATATATATATATATATATTGCATCTTCTAGGGGGATTCCCTGTTTTTTCTTATATTGTCTTCCTTGTTTTTTTCTTTGTCTTTTTGCTCCTCTGTTTGGGAGATATCTTCAACTTCATCTTTGAGTCTTTTCTTTAGCTTTTCATTTCTCTTACCACAGTTTGAATTTCTAACAGTTCCTTCATGTTTTCTAATTCTATGTTGAATAACATTGTACTTTCCCTTTATGGATACAATATCTCCCCTCCTCTCTTTCATGATACTAATGGCAGGTGGTGGTGGTGGTGGTTGTTTAAGCTCTTCATTTTCCTGAATAGCCTGAATAGTGTCACCAATTAGCTTTTTGTCTTGTTTGTTTGCTGTTCTGTTCTGTGTCATTCATTTTAAAGGCTTTATTTAAATACTTAGTCATTGTTGGCTATCTGCTCATACTTAAGGATGAAAACCAAAAAATGAATTGAAAGTCTTGTGTGTGTGTACACTTGCATTTTAAGGTTATAGCTGGGCTACTTTATGAGAAATCCTGGTCTTGGTTTTTCAAGTCTTTTATTCTTGAGCTGCTCAGATTACTCATGTAGGAGTCTTCCAGTATCTTGCCTGGAGAATATGACTGTCATTGATTTGGTAGTCCAATTGGAGAGTAAAAACTGGAAGTCACAGCATTTAAGCTGTAACTATTTGCTTAGTACCCTTGCTTTGAGTATAATACCCTCTTCCACATTTCTTCCCAATGCCTGCGTATTTGGGAATCTTGAGTTTGTTCATTCTTCATGATAAATTTCTAGTTTTCTATCAAGATCTGTTAGGGGTAGTTTCCTTGCTAGGCAGATTTAGGAGAACATCTGGAAGCCTAACTGTTTTTTAAACCCTCTATAATGGAAAGTTTCCAACATGAACCAAAATGGAGGGAAGAGTATAGCAACCTCCCATCTTTCAAGTATCCAGCTTCAATACTTGTCAATATTTTTCCAATTTCAATACTTAAGATATACTTATAGCCCACCCTCCTATATTCAGTCCTGCCTTCCCCCTCTTCTAGAGGTCCTGGTACTACCAGTCCCTGAACTTTTGGGAATTTCTTTAGTACAATCCGGGTTGCTTTCTGTATTTTGTTTTCCTGCACAACCACCTTAGAATTCTGCTGGTTTAGTTTTGTTAGTGCAGTTTTCACTTTTCTTTCTGCTTTCCTCAGTTTTTATTGTTGCTCCCTCCATGTCTGATCTCTGCCAGACTGAAGTTTCTGTTCCCCTGGACAGACCACACCCTCTCTGACAGCTGAGATGTTCGATGCCCTCCACCTGGAGCCTTCCTTCCTCATCTCCTTGGTGGGCTCATATGTTAAAATTCATTGCAACTTTCATATTTTCCTAGAAACTCCCCTGACCCCATGATTATGGGCTCACAGCCCCTTTCCTTCTTCTCCTTTCCCCTCTACTTTATCCCACCAAAGTGCTTCTGTCAATGCACTGGAAATGTTGGTCTCCCTCTTCGGATGATGAGTTTTGGAAAGACAGGTATATCTTCCAGTGCAAACTATATATGCAGCAAAGCATTATTAGATATGTACCATATGCTGGAAATGGCTGAGTGTTAATTCTCAGATGTAGGCACTATTATCATCCCCACTTTATAGATGAGAAAATAAGGCTCTGTTTGTCATTCCATAAGTTGGCCATGTTCTCATCACCAGTAAGTAGAGGAAGAGCCAGGAATGGAATCAAGGCTGTCTGCTTCCAGAACCTGCCAGGCAAAGGGTATTTCAGATGTAGTTGTAGAATAAATGTGCACACAAAGGTGTGATTGAACTGACCAGGCAGGCCCAGGGCAGCAAGGAGGTAGGGAAGCCCCATCTGACAGCTTCACCCAAGGTAGTTCTGACTTACCCAGCAGCACTGGATATTTCCTGTCTGTGACAAAAGGATTGAAGGTCATTGATATTCATAACTGCAGATATTCATCTGTAGCCTGCCCTCTGGACACCCAAAGAAGAGACCTTCAGAATCATAACATAGTAGTGTTATGAGTTAGCATGTGAGTGGATTCTGTCCTCTCAAGAGTCTAGCAGAGTTCCTGGCATTTCATAGGTTTCCCATGTGTGTTGAGAGTTGCAATAAATCAGCCAATATGTCAAATCAATTGAATAATCTACCCTTCAGTCTCTAAGTGTCAAGTTAAAAGGCATTTTAATCTACCTCGTACCTGGGAAATAAGCATTACAAAAATTATGAGGTCAGAGTTTCTACCCTCCCGTTCCTTTTTAGCATCTACTCTTCCTTGTCCTGGTACCTGCCTCAAATATGTAGAATACTAATGCTGTCCATCTTGTGCCCTGCCCATTTCCTCAGATACTCTACCTGAAATATCTTCTCTGTATTGTCAGTCAACTAGTATTTATTTATTTTTTAAAAATGTCTAGGGAGTACCAACTAAATGCTAGGAGTTTAATGGTGAGAAAAAATAGTCATGATTCATGGGAATCATCAAGTTCTTGAATTTCTGTTGTGTGCTTTGTCTTGAGCTTGGCTTTGTTAGAGATACAAAGAGGCAAAACAATGCCTGTGCCCTTCAGGAACTTACAGTCTAGATGAGAAAGCAGAACGAGCACACACACAAAATTAGAGCACAGGTAGAATTAAACTGTAAGAGACTTCGGATAATGCAGTAGGCTCTCCCAAAAGGGAGATAACGATGTGAGGTAGGGGTTAGCATGTACCACAGGAATGTGTAGAAGATTAAGGATGGGAAATCAAAGATTAAAGAATTTCTTTATAACTGTCTCACTTTTCCACTAGACTGTCAAGAGCTTACCTACTTTAGTTGTACTGTATCACCAATGCTTAAGGCAGCACTCAATAAATAGTTGTAGAGTGAATGAATGAATGAATAAGTGAGTTCTAGGGAAGAGGAAGAAATGAAGGTAGATGGATGAGACAGATCTAGAGCATGTGCTGTACTTTTCTCTCCTGAGGATATTGTTCTGTTGTCCCAGATGTTAGTACATTGTCTCATAAACTAACCTTTAAAAATCCCTTTCTGCCTTGAGAACCTTTGGTTCTGTGATTCTTATTCCTGCTGAAGTGCTAATTGTTGGTAATAGCTTAATGTTGGATTCCTCCTAGAACTATTTACATTTTAGCACTGGACTCCAAAGATGCCTGCGTTCCTAACTGGAGAAATTTTAGGCACTTAGACAGAACCAGGGATGGGAGAGATATTTATAGACAGCACAGGATGGATCCCTGAGTGTTAGCTTACATGGTGTTCTCTGCTCTACCTACCCACAAGGGTGACTCAGGAAGAATGGTTTTGGCAGCCACTTTCTTACCTCAGGGAAACTGTAGAGTTGTTTTTTTTTTTCCCAGTTTCCTCTTCCTCTGTCCTGCCTTCCCTCTCCCTTCCTTCTCACTCCCCTCCTCCCTTTCTTTTCCTCTTATTCCTTTGTCTCTGAGTCAATGAATGGGCATCTTATCTACTCAATCCTGTAGCCTTCCCTAAATTATGTTTCCATAACTTGTCTGTCAGCTCTGATTGCCATCAGGGATGGACTTCTCCCTTAGCTCCTGGTTGGCAATGGAGTCCCTGAGTTTATAAGAGAACAAAAGGTGGTCCTTTGTAAGTGTGTGTGTCTGTGTGTGTGTGTGTGTGTGTGTGTGTGTGTGTGTGTGTGTGAAGGAGAGAGCACAGGCACACGGGTGATAGGGGCTGAGGAGAGTGAAAGAAGGAGATGTGGGATATTAATAGGTAGATATATCAGTTGGTTGATCAATTGTTGAATTAATAATAATTTAGGTCAAGGTCTTGGGCTCTGTTGTATTAGGACTCATCAACATTTAGGACAACTTTCAAGTCTCACTGGTGTTAATGTATCATTCCCATTTTATCTTCCCATGTTGAATGTCCACCATCATCCCAAATAGGATCTCCACTTCTGCTGTGTGGTTTAATTCATGTTGTTTTTTTCACCTGATGTGCCCACTCTGCCCTGATCTCTGTATTATCAAATCCCACCTGAGATCCTAACTCCTGATATATGTTCTCATCCCCTCTTGGAGCAGAAAACTGAATCAACTGAAGAATCATCTATGCAAGAATCTGAAGAGAGAGGTTCTAGGCAGAGAAACAGCAAAAGGGAAAGATTCTGAATCTGGAACCTGCTAGGTGGATTTATAGACCAGCACAGAGACCAGTCAATGTTTGATTCATTTTTGTATTATCATTGACAATGATAACATTTGGTTGAACAAATCAGTGTTATTTCAGTGTTTTCAGGGTTGAATTCTGAGTGATAAAGAAGATATTTATTTGGTACTGCTGGGGCCCCAAGTGTTTCTCATACCTTTTCTCCTTTATTCTTAAAATATACCAATGAGATAAGCGTTATTCCCACTGTAGAGAAGGAGTAACTGAGGCTAAATGGGGTTTAGTGACTTACTTGAGGTTAAAGAGCCAGTAAATGTTGAGGGGGGGGATTCTCTTTGGTGGCAAAGTCAACAAGCTAGCCTTTTGTTAGGTCATTTCCTTTGTTGCTTACATGTGCACAAGACTCTGGTCCTTCAGCGTGCAGCAAGGATGACCTCAGTTTGCTGATGGCATTCTTAAAATCCACATCTGCTTCAAGCAGACATCATCTAGAAATATAGGAAGTGTCAATTTATGGGTGCACTGCTCAGCTTTCAAGTCCTCTTCCCTCACCAGCCCTCATCTTAGCCCCTCCACCGGTCCCTAAGACTTTGTACTTGGGAGTTGGAAGGAAGGAAAAACATTGACCAGGGGACTAAGAGGCTTGGGTTCCAGTTCTGTTCATCTACTTGATTTTTGACTCTTCCGAGCCCCTTAAACTCTCTGGGCCTTAGTTTCCTTTCTGCAAAACAGTTGCCCTATCTCGTAATATAATAAAAATATGATAATAACCACAATAATGGTCACAACTGCCACTATTTGACAAGTTACTGTACAGATATTATTTTGCTAAACCTTGTGGCCCATTTATAAGATAGGGATGATCAGTATCTACCCCCATTTAACAGATAGAGTGACATTAGGGTTAAGTGACTTATTTAAGGTTACCCAGGTGCTGACTTTTAGAATAAAGATGCAGATCCTTATCACCATGAGGCCCAGTATTATTTCCCTTTAAACTGCTGCCCCTCCACCCTGTCCCCCATATCTCACTTTCTGTTCCCTGGCCACACTAGCCTTCCCATTATTCTCCAACATGTCGTGCTTTTTTCCACCACTGGGCTTTTCTTTGAACAGGCTACTTACAGTGGATGTAATATCTCCCTTCCTCTTCTGCTTGCTTAAAACTCCCTACTCAGTCTCCAGATATTAGTTCAACTTTTATCTCCTAAGGAAGTCTATGGAGGTTTAAAAATAGGCCCCTACATTTTTTGACATCTTTTCCATTGAGAGAAGTCTAGGTCCCTGCTCATGGATCTGGGCAGTTTTGTGGCTGCTTTGACCAAGAACAAGGTGGAAGTGATGCTGTGTAACTTCTGAGTGGGGCAGAGGGTCCTAAGATACCATGCCATTTCTACCTCATTCATTGGAACAGCTGTACTTGGAGCCCTGAGTCACCTCACAAGAGCATAGCCTGAGTCTGGATTTTTCCAGATCCCACCTTTGTGTCTTTTCCCCTTGCTGATCCTATTATGTATGTTTTTGCTTTAATAAGGTTTAGCCATGAGAGTTTCTAGCAGACCATCAAATGTGTGCATGGTCTTTGAGAGCCCCAGAACACATGCTCACTGTCATGCCCATAACAATCCAAGGAAGGATGGCAATGACTTGTGTAGGATGACAATGACTAGTGTAGGTAGCATAATTTACTGTTTTGGTCTAGGAAGGGACCTACTGCCCTCTACCCCGACCCTCACACGTGAACACATATTTGAAATTCTGGGATCGTTTTGGTGGGGGAGAATATGTATGTATGTTGGAGAGTGATGTTAAAGATCAGAAATAGAAAAGAAGAGAATAGAAATTGTACATAGAAAATGTATAGTATATACATTTTGGGAGAGGGGGAGGGAGAATAAGCTCACCAGAGCCAGATTTTGGTTTCATATATCTTTTATTCGAGAGCCCAGATCTGAACTATCATGTCTTATAGCCACTCCCTTTGCCCCCTTAGAGTCCTGTTGGAGGAGTCACATTGGAGGGCTTTCAAAGGACCGCGCACTGTACAGCTGGGAAGGTTCTCTGTCAGTCTCAATGCATAAAGCACACAGCAGACTTGTTTGTTTCCTCCAAAAATGGGTAAAGTGGCACCTAGATTGTTTTGTATGTGATTTTGGTTTGTTTCCTTAAACGATTCCTGCATCAAGCCAAAATCATTTCAAGAGTCTTTGCTTTTAGCTTTTTAGATAGCTGGTTCTTCATGAAAACCAACCAACCTGAGAACTTGCAGGTAGGGTTTTCTTTGTTGATTGAGTTGATGGGGAAATCATCCAATGGGAGAACTATGGGCAGAAGGTCGGGAGCGGGTGGTAGTCTCCTGCTGAGAGGAGAGTGAGGTGGGAGGGACTACCTGTGAGTGACAGATGGTGCAGCACCCCGGGGGCTCACAGGAGGTCCACATGGCTCTTCCACTTCATTTTGTGTCATCTCTGTTAATGATTTTTTCTGTGTATGAAATCTTTGTTTCATAGAATATCAATTCCAAGAATTGGTTGACCTTACATTAAACCCATCCACGACCCTAATTTTGCAGATAAAGAAACTCAGATCTAGAGAAGGGAAGGGGCTTGTCTAATGTCACCAGAGAAATTGGTGTCAGGGCCACAGTGAAGAGCCCATTCTGCTGACTCTCAGCTAATATGCTTTTCCTTCTGTCTCAGGGATCACCAATGGCAGAGTGGTCTTAACAATATTCCTTTAACTCTGAAAAACAATCTGAGGGTTTTGAAGGGGGGGGGGGGTGGGAGGTTGGGGGAACCAGGTGGTGGGTATTAGAGAGGGCATGGATTGCATGGAGCACTGGGTGTGGTGCAAAAACTATGAATACTGTTACGCTGAAAAGAAATTAAAAAAAAAATATTCCTTTAAGTTCATAGACACCCTTATGAATTTTCAAATTTTCAGAACTATGTCTCTTTTAATGGTAAGGAAACAGGTGTAAGGTGTTCGAGGGAGTCACTAGGATTTGAGGCTCATTCTAACTGAATTTTTGCATTTTATACTACTCTGGACAGTAGGATTTTAGCAATGATAACAGGAGTTATTATGGCTGTTGCTCTTAGGCTGTTAGCTACAAGGAACAGAAACTGTACTGGAAGTCATTTAACTAATAGTGACTTATTTTCTCATCTAGCAGGAGCGAGCAGTCTGGGAATAAGGCAGACCCAGGGTTGTGAAGAATTTGGTCTTGATGACATCATCGCTAACCTTCTGTCTCAGCTCTACCATACTTGGTCTATCAGCAGGTCTCCCTCATGGGCACAAGATGGCTTAAATTAGCATAAGAGCTCTAATAAGCAAGAGGCTTGTAGGTACCTCTTTTGTGTATTTTTTTTTTTTTTTTTTTTGTAAGGAAAACTTCCAAGAAGTGACCCAGAAAAATTCTTCTCAGGTTCCCATGGCCATGAGTGGGTCACATGCCATTTACGCATGCAGTCACCGGTAAGCAGAAAAGGCCACGCCACGGAGCCCCTTCCAGATATGCTCCCTGGGACCATGGGGCAGGGTCCGCTGCCACTGAGAGAAGTGTTCAAGGAGAGGTGAAGTGAGATGACCAACTTCACACAGCTAGAAAGTGGCAGAAAAAGGAATAAAATGTAGATGTGTCCAAAGCTACAACCGTTGTTCTGTACCACTACACAAAAACGCCTCCCATTCTGGTTTCCCACATTCAATCTCCCCTCCACAGGACCACTTGCCAAATTCCAGCCTGCATGCCTAAGTCACTTTGGCTGGTGATTGCAGGATCGTCTCCTTGCCAGGTCAATGTCAGCAATCAATCCTCATCTCCTGGGCATGAAAACCAGTCGATTAGAGCTGTAAGTAGGTGTTTAACAACACAGAGGCAGCCAGAGCGTCCGTCAGCATTTTTCCCCCCTGGTGCCTGGGCATTAGCAAATATGCTGAGAGAGGCACCCCTGGTCCATGGCTGTTGGGAGCACGCACGGAATGTCATCAGAGCGGATGATTTGAGAAAAGTAGAATGAGGATGTCAGAGCTGAAAGGTCTCTTAGACTTGGTCTAGTGTGGCTCCATCACTGTAGTGAAGGGAAAAGAGGCCCAGAGGAGGGAAGGGATTGCCTAGGATCATACAGAAAACCACTGAGAGATCCAAGAGGAGAGCATGCCTGGATTTATCCAATGGTATTTCCAAGGTTTTTTGAAGTCTAACTCCATGTACCAGTGGCTTACAATTCTCACTTATGAAATCAGTTCTTTTTTAAAACGACATCTGAAAAACAAAGGCTTTTAAGACTCTATTGTCCAGTCCCAGTTAGGGGTCTCCTGGCTCTCTCTGGAGAGAAGTGCTCATTGACATTCATTTGCATGGGTTAACTGCTCCAGGTAAAGTTCTGCCAGGTTACTAGTCACAGACAGGCAGCCTCCTGTAGCAAATCCCCACTTCTCTCCATCCTTGTCCTTTCCAGCCTCTCTGGGTTGATCATTCAGAACAAGTCCTGGTATTGGAAAGATCTAAAGGGCAGGGAACTTTGGGCCTTCAGCTTTTTTTTTTTTTTTTTTTTAAGATTTTATTTCTTTATTTGACACAGAGAGAGAGAGAGAGATCACAGTAGTAGGCAGAGAGGCAGAGAGAGAGGGGGAAGCAGGCTCCCCGCTGAGCAGAGAACTTGATGCGGGGCTCGATCCCAGGACCCTGAGACCATGACCTGAGCTGAAGGCAGAGGCTTAACCCTCTGAGCCACCCAGGTGCCCCATTGGAGCCTCAAGCTTTACAAGTGAATGCTTCCAGCTTGAGGAGAAAAAGTTAATCAGGTAAGAGTGCAGGAATTCCTTGCAACAATATAAAATGGCTTGAGATCTCCACATTTCTGATAACTCATATATGCAGGTTTGGGGAAGTTGTCAGAATTTCAACAGTATTGACTGAATGACCACCGAAGGAATAGTAGCAGTTGTTATTTACTTAGTCCTACTCTGTGTCTAGGACTGTGAGGCATCCTTCACATTCATTTTTAACTTGAGTCTTCCGAATACATGACATTTCTTATACTCATTTTTTTATGTCTCTCTCTCAAAACTAGAAAGTCTGATCCATAGTTGACAGACACTTAAATTTACTGCTATATAATCTCAACTCCTGGAAGAGTGTCTATCACATAGCAGGGGCTCAGCTAATATATACTGAATTAATAAAGTTACAGACCGATGAAGTAGGTATGCTCGTTTTTCATTTTATAGATGTGACAGATGGGGCTTAGAGAAACTGATTTGTCCAAGGTAACTATAGCAGTTTTCCTTGGCCACAATTAATATAAGAACAACTAATTCTTATTTAAATGAATGGGAGTTTTGTGGTTTTCTTCCTCAAACAAGAATTCTGGAGATGCTGTTGATACTGCATCCACTTCCGTGATGACATTAAGAACCCAGGTTCTTTCTAACCTTCTGCTCTGCCTCTGACATCTTCACTGTGTTGGCTTTTCTTCTCTCCACTTGTACATTCCTGGCCACAAGATGGTTATGATCTGAAGTGCTTGCTTCAGGCAGCAAGTCTGTGTTAAAGAAGGAAGCAAGTGGATGAGGCAGCACCAGCCACGTGTGTTTCTTTCATCATAAAAAGAAAAAGTCTTCTTAAAAGCACTTGGGTTATTTCCACTTACATCTCATTGGCCAGAGTTATGTCACATGACTACCTTTAGCTGCAAGGGATGCTGGGAAAATGAGTAATTGTCTTTCTCTGGCTTTACAGAGGAGGTAAGTAAGGGGGTAGGGATTAGCAATAAACGTATGTTAGGTACAAATGTCTCTACTATCATCAGGCAGATAGTAGTGGTGAAATCAGAACTGGAACACAGATTTGCCTAAATACTCCATGTTCTTACTGACCAAGCATTAACTAGTTTGACTTTTACTCCTGATCTCAACAGGAAAATGATCAGCTTGGGACATCTGGTTCTATTCTGAGTCCTTGTTCTGTTCTGAGTCCTAGTTTCTTTATCTGTAAATTGGAGGAATGGCTCAGTGAAGTCTGTGCATTCTGCTGTTTATGTGGTTGCATGCTTTCGTATCTCAGTCTGACTGCTAGCCACCTTTAACAGTCTTATTCAAAACCAAATCAAAATCAAAGTCACCATGTCAGCGGAATAATGTATTTTCCAAGATCCAAATTCATAAAATCAAATTGATTTTTTTGGTGTTTGTTTTCGTAGATGGTGATGTGTGTGTTTATGTGTGTCCCTTTGAGATATCTGCTTTGGTTTTAGATGGTAAATAAAGATTGATTTTTGTCTCTTGTGATCTATAAAGCCCAATTATTGTTGAAATTCCTATTTAAATAGTTCTTCCTCTATCCATTCATTTTTAACTTTCCTTAGCAGCCCAGTCTGTGTAATCTATATGTTTCAAGGTTTGATTCTATTTATTCATTTATTTATTTAGAGAGCACCAGCATGGGGAGGGGCAAAGGGAGAGAGGGAGAGAGAGACTCTTAAGCAAGCTCCATGCCCATCATGGAGTCCATTTCAGGGTTCAGTCTCAGGACCCTGAGATCATGACCTGAGCTAAAATCAAGAATTGGTTGCTCAGTTGATTGACCCACCCAGGTGCCCCTCAGGGTCTGGTTTGATTTACTATTACATCTTGCTAGCAATAATTTTCTCCTATAGAATTCAGAACCAGAGGGGGATGCAAGTGCTGGTCTCGTATTTTTAAATGATCAGCTCTGGGACCCTGAGGAAGTCCCTGTACCTCTGTAGCTCTTTTCCTCATTTATAAAATGACCAAATTAGACAAGATGGTTTATATATTAGGATCCCCCCAGCTTTGATATTTATGTATTATCTGTGAGTGTATAAGGACAAATCAGTTTCTGATTTATGAACAGACCATATTAGTTTTATTTCTTTATCTATAAAGTGGTTATAAAGATCAGAAGAGGAAATAGAGGGCGCCTGGGTGGCTCAGTGGGTTAAAGCCTCTGCCTTCAGCTCAGGTCATGATCCCAGGGTCCTGGGATCGAGCCCCACATCGGGCTCTTTGCTCAGCGGGGAGCCTGCTTCCTCCTCTCTCTCTCTCTGCCTGCCTCTCTGCCTAATTGTGATCTCTGTCAAATAAATAAATAAAAAAAAAAGAAGAGGAAATAGAAGATATTACATAAATACATAAAATAATTACTATTTTTGTAATCATTCTTAAAATTTCAGGCCAGACTTTTCTCATTTTCCTAAAAATAGCCTATTAGGGCATATTGGTAATCTTGGCAAGACATGATTATTGGTGATGTAGAAAGAGCATTGGATATAGGGGCAGACCATTCTGGGTTTACATTCTAACTCTGTCACATAATAGCTTTTTGACTTGAGTTGAGTCATGTTACATATTTCCACGGTCCCCAAGTTCCTTATCTGCAAAATCAGGATTAAAGATTTAAAATACAAGTTTATGGTGAGGATAAAATAAGCAGTCATATGAACAACAGTCAGCACAATG
The DNA here is from genome assembly GCF_002288905.1 of Enhydra lutris kenyoni. Classification (NCBI taxonomy): domain Eukaryota; kingdom Metazoa; phylum Chordata; class Mammalia; order Carnivora; family Mustelidae; genus Enhydra; species Enhydra lutris. Next base: position 35,136,216 of record NW_019154089.1, on the reverse strand, counting down.
GCTGGCACACGGAAAGGGTTCAACAGAACTTACTCTTCATTCTTTCTTCTTACTGATGGATTTAGAAACAAACACAATTTGGTAAGTGTCTATTTTCTGGGTATAAATTTTTCTCTCTAGTGGTAGAGTCACTTCAGACTAGACAGGACATACAGCCTATGCATCTTTACTATATCGTCCCTCTGAATATGGGTTGTTTCATAAGGGGTGGAAAGATTTAATCTGTAACAGTCAGGACCCCTGGTTCTATTCTGTTCCCGTTAGTGTATGAGACCTGGGATACTGGGAACTTCATTTAATTTTTCCAGTCTTCAGTTCACACATGTGCAAAATGTTAATACCCATTTCAGAGGGCTTTTATTAGCCCTCTAATAATTTGAAAATGCTTGGTAATCTCTAGAGCATTAGAAAAATATAAGATATCACTTCTGTTATTAATTCACCTACATATCTTCAAACCGGTCCCTCTTTACCTGTACAGTTCTTTCTGAACTTCAGGGTCAAAGTCATGCTGCCTCTTGTTTGTACGAAAACTTACTTCTGCTCTACCTCTCCAAAATCTCCCCCATCACTAACTTTCCCTCTCTGCCTGGGCCACTCTGTTGGCACTTAGAATAGTTGCCGTATATTATTAATGATTTCTCCCTGTTTGTAGTTCATTTCCCCCTGACTTGATATTGCTAATGTTTTTGCACATATCATTCTGACTCATAGCCTTTATTGTGCATCTGTCTTAGGGGACAGTTAAAAAATATGTGGCAGTTGATTCTTCTCTGTGTTATTATTTTATTGTTCAGGCTTTCCCATTTTCATCCTAGAGCAACTTATTTTTTTTTTTAAGATTTTTATTTGTTTATTTCGCAGACAGATCACAAGTAGGTAGAGAGGCAGGCAGAGAGAAAGAGAGAGAGAGGAGGAGGCAGGCTCCCTGCTGAGCAGAGAGCCCGATGCGGGACTCGATCCCAGGACTCTGGGATCATGACCTGAGCCGAAGGCAGAGGCTTCAACCACTGAGCCACCCAGGCGCCCTAGAGCAACTTATTTTTAAGTTAAGTTAATGATTTCTTTGGGAGCATGGGTAATACATGTATCTGGCTTACAGTTCAAAGGGTGAAATGAAAAATGGGTCTCCCCTCCCATGTCTGCTCCCTGGTTTCCTCCCCAGAGACAACCACTATTACTAGTTCCTTGATTGTCCTATCCAAAACTGGTCTACATATCCCCCTTCTCCTTAAAATGGTAGTCTCTCTTCTATACATTGTATTTTTATTTACTATATCATGGGTAAATGAATTCAGATAAATATCTGGTATCTTATTAGTATAAAAACAACAACCTCTCTTTTTAAAATTTTTTGGTTTATTTAAACAATTATTTTTTAAATTGGAAGTGTTAATGAGATCATTGTAGAATTGCATACATTTGTGAGAAATAATTTGGAGAGATCTCGGGTACTCTTTATTCACTTTCCACTAATGGTAACATTTTTTGCACAACTTTTAGGATAATACCACATCCAGAATATTGCCATTGATTCGGTCTACTGATCTTATTCAGATTTTCCATTTTACTTGTATTCATTTGTGTGTGAGAGAGAGAGGATGAGTATTCAGTTCTACCCAATTTCATCATGTGTTGTTTTGTGTATCCCCTACCGCAGTCAAGACATGGAACATTTCCACCACCACAGGATCCATTATAGTCCTACCCACCTCCCTTCTACATCTCTGTCCCTAGCTCCTGTCATTCACTAATCTTTAATCCATTTCTAAATAATTGTCATTTAAAAAAAGTGTTATGTAAATGCAATCATACAGTATGTTACCTTTTGGGATTGGCTTTTTTGTGCTGAATATTATTGGGTATGTGTATATGCATTATGGTTTGTTTCCCTGCTTATCTATTGAAGGACATCTGGGCTGTTTCCAGTTTTTTTTTATTATTATGAACAAAGCTTCTATGAATATTTATATACAGATTTTCATGTAAACATATGTTTTCAATTTTCTATGATAAATGCCCAAGTGAATGATTGCTGGTTTGCATGGTAATTGCATGTTTAGTTTTATAAGAAACTGCCAAACTTTTCTACAGTGGCTGTACAATTTTGCATTTCTATCAGCAGTGTTTAAGTGATCCAGGGTCTCTGGATCCAGGCCAGCATTTGGTGATGTCACCATTATTTATTTTAGCCATTTTGTGTGGTGTGTAATAGTATCTCATTATGACCTTAATTTGCATTTCCCTGATGGCTAGTGATGTCGAGCCTCTTTCCTGAGCCTCTGTCATCTTCATATCCTCTACATTGAAATTTCTGTTCATTGCCCATTTTCTAATTGGATTGCTTTATATTTTATTGTTGAGTTTTGAGAGTTCCAAAATACATTTTTAGATACCAATCCTTTGTTGGCTATGTGGCTTGATAATATTTTCTTGCGGTCTGTAGCTTATCTTTTCATCTTCTTTCCATGGACTTCTATAGAATGAACCTATATATATCATTCTTTCTTTTTATGAGCTGTTCTTTTGGAGCCAAGAAATCTTTGTCTAGCTCTAGATACCCAGGGATTTTCTTCTATGCTTTTTCTAAAAGTTTTATTGTTTTACATTTTACCTTAAAGTCCATGATTCATTTCAAGAAAATTTTTGTATAAGATGTGAGGTTTAGGTTGAGGGTTGTTGTCCCCCCGCCCCCAACCTATTGGTATCCATTTACTCCAGTGTCAATTGCTTGAAGATGCTATCCCTCTTCCAGCAAATTGCCTTTGCCCCGTTATCAGAAATCAGTTGTACATATTTTTGTGGGTCTAATTATGTGTTTTCTGTTCCACTGATCTATGTGTTTATCTATCCACCAATAGCTCATTGTCTTGATGACTGTAATATATAATGAATCATGAACTCAGACTGATTTTTTTCTACTTTATTCTTCCTTGTCAAGATTATTTTAGCTGTCCTAGGGACTATAACTTTCCACATTAATTTCAGAATAAGATTGTCTATGTATACAAGATCATTGCTGGGGTTTTGATAGTACAGTCGATCCTTAAACAATGTGAAAATCTGCTTATTACTTTTGACTCCCCCAAAACTTATCTAGTGATAGCCTATTATTGGCCAGAACCCTTACCAACATAGCTGATTAAGACACATTTTGTATATTATATGTATTATATACTACATTCTTACAATAAAGTGAGCTAGAGAAAATAAAATGTTATTAAGAAAATCAAAAGGAAGAGAAAATACATTTGTAGTACTATAATTAAGTAGTAGTATTTATAAAAAAAATCTGTGTGTAAGTAGACCTGTGTAGTTCAAGTATGTGTTGTTCAAAGATCAACTATAATTGCTTTATACCTGTAGATTAATTTAGGCAGAAGTGATATCTTCACTGTGTTGAATATTTGCTCTGCTCTATGTTCATTGATTTATCTCATCAACATTTTATAATTTTCAGCAGACAGATACTCTGTACATGTTTGTAGCTAAGTTTTTTGTTTTGTTTTGTTTTGTTTTGTTTTGAGTGATTGTAGATGGTACTGTGGGTTTTTGCCCAGCTTTATTGAGGGATGATTGGAAAGTAAAAACTGTACATGATTTTTAAAAGATGTAGTACATGATGATTTAGTATATGTATACTTGGTGAAATGATTACTACAACGGTATTGTGTTTTTAATTTCAATTTCCACAGGTTCACTGTTAGCCTATAGAGATGTGTTTTTGTGTGTGCATATGTGCTTTGGTCTTATATTCTGCAAGATGGATGAACTTACTATTGCTTAAAATTCCTAGAATTTATTTTTAATAAATTCCCTGGGATTTTCTACATTAAACAGTCAGGTCATCTGCAAATAAGGATAATTTTATTTCTTCTTGTCTGTATGGCTTTTTTCCTTTTTCTTGACTTATTGCAGTAGCTACAACTTCTAGCACTGTATTGAGTAAGAGTGATAAGAGTAGAATGTCTTGTTTCAGATCTTAGAGGGAAAGTATTCAGTTTTCACCTTTAAGTATGATGGTAGCTGATTAGCAAAAAGTGACTTTATTTTTTAAAGAGATTACTGAATATTATTGCACTGGAAGGTTGTACTATAATTACTTCTACAGCTCTTTATCAGTGGATTTTTATGGCTTTCAGTCTTTTGCTTAATAATGTTCCTATGAATATTCTTATATATAGATACCCTTTAACATATCCATGAATGTATGGCCCCCTTTTCTGTTCTACCAAGGCCTCCTCCCTAGAATATTGCTTGGTGTTGTGATTTTAAGTGACATTACAATAACGACTCCTTAATATATGTTCCCAGCCTGATGTCTGCTCTGAATACAGATTTGTGTATTCCTTTACCAACTTAATTATCTCCATTTGGATGTCAAAATGCTTCTCAACATCAACAAGTGTAAAACTGAACTACTAACTAGCCTATATCCTTCTCTCAAAGCCTGTTCCTTTGATGCTTTCCCTATTTTAGTAAATGGCATTCCAACCTTCCAGTGGCTCAGACCAAAACCTTGTATTCATCCTTGCTGCTTCTCTTTCTCTGATATCCAAACTATCAGCAAATCTGATCAGCAGATTCTGTCCCAACTATGGTCAGTTCTTTTTGCTCCATGGCTACTACTTTGGTCCAAACCTCCATCCTATCTTTCCTGGGTTATATCTTCCTAACTGGCCTCTCTCCTTCTTCATTGCTTCCCTACAACTTACTCTCTACACAGAAGTCACAGTAAAAAAAGAAAAAAAAAAAAAAAGGAAGTCATACTGGTTGTCTAAAACATTACATTGTATACTCAGAACTTCCTAGTGACTTTCCATCTCCCTCAGAGTAAAATCAAGTTCCTTACTCTGTCCTGGAGAAATGATACAATCTGATTTCTAACTCCTGCATGCTTTGGGTCTTTCAACTTCTGTGATGTTTCTTTCTTTCTTTTTTTTTTTTTTTTTAAGATTTTATTTATTTATTTGACAGAGATCACAAGTAGGCAGAGCAGCAGGCAGAGAGAGAAGAGGAAGCAGGCGCCCTGCTGAGCAGAGAGCCCGATGTGCGCCTTGATCCCAGGACCCTGAGATCATGACCTGAGCCGAAGCAGAGGCTTTAACCCACTGAGCCACCCAGGTGCCCTTCTGGGATATTTCTTACTCTGCTCTGGCCACAGTAGCTTCATTTTTGCTCCTTTACTTGCCAAGTGCTCTCTGACCTCAGAGTACAGATTGTTCTCAAGCCTGGAACATTCTTTCCCCAGGTATCTACATAGCTCACTCCCTCATTCCCTTTAGGCTTCTGCTTTGTTTTCACTTGATCATAATGGCCTTCCTTGAGTACCCTCATCTCACCTTGGCACTCTCCCTTCCTTTTAACCTGATTTATATTTCAGCATATCATTTATTATTATCTGAAATGTTATATGCTTCCTTGCTTGCTTACTGTATATCTTTCTACCAATAGAATGTAAGTATCATGAGGGATGAAACCTTATTTTCTTCAATGCTATATCTCCAGCACCTCCAACGGTATGCAATAAATATTTGTTGAATGAGTTAATGAATGAACTGCTGGGTCAAATGGTATGTGCATTGGAAATTTGATAGATACTGGCAAGTTGCTCTATAAAGAGCTTATACTAATAATATATGAGAGTTACAGTCCCACTCTTGATACATGAGAGCTCATTTCTTTTTGTACATATCTGATTAAGAGATTTTCTCAGCTCTTAGTTTTATACCCCCAACTCCCAGAGGTAGGCACAATAGATTCAACCTCCATGCATTTATCAGGGTTCCTGGACACATTTCAGAAACAACCCATGTAGTGATGTTGGTTTTAACAAAACAATTTAAGTAGCTAGGCTGTCAAGTTTTGTATGCTCGCAGAATTTCCTAGATAAGAAGAATCTGGCAAAGTACTCACAGCTTCTGTGTCTTGTTTACATTGAAATATCAATAGAGCTAAACTTATTTTTCCATTGGATTTTTTCTTGAATCCTAAGTCAAGAGAGCACAGGAGAGCCCTCTTCTTTGTGGCATTTTTGTTTGTTTGTTTGTTTTTTTTAAAGATTTTATTTATTTATTTGTCAGAGAGAGAGAGGGATAGAGAGCGAGCACAGGCAGACAGAGTGGCAGGCAGAGGCAGAGGGAGAAGCAGGCTCCCTGCCGAGCAAGGAGCCCGATGTGGGACTCGATCCCAGGATGCTGGGATCATGACCTGAGCCGAAGGCAGCTGCTTAACCAACTGAGCCACCCAGGCGTCCCGGCATTTTTGTTTTTTAGGATGATTTGTAGTTCTTTCCTCAGCAAAGAGCACCTTCCCAACATCCTTCACCACTGAGGATGTTTTGGTGGGGATGGGAGTGGGTATAGGATGAAGATTAGACAATTTCAAAAATTAGACCAGAGAAAAGAAACCTTGTGGCTTGCTGTTAGATTCCTACTACGGAGCTCCTTAGTAGGCACTATGTGAATAGTTCTTGAGTATTGACTCAACAATTAGGTTATTGACACATCTTCCCTACAAGCCCTGATTATGGGTATCATTCTTTATAACCCATTGAGTGGCTTTCTATGATTCCCAAACGGTACCCTTTTCTTGAGCAGAATCTCAAGAAGGTTGGGTAGGAAGGATAGAGGAAAACCTTGGGCATGGTTATGTTTCCCAAAGTGGGTACTGTGCATTATTAATACATTAGACAGATTTCTTAGCAGCAGGATTTGATAAAGCCTCTTCAGAGACTCTTGGTTGTAAATATGCTTTGTGAATACCTAAGAAGGGAATAGAATGCATGGTGTTTGCCAACTTATTTGAATCAGTCTTCGATTCCCTAAAGCACTTTATGGTCTTGGGGTTTCAGAGAATAGTTTTCAGGCAGATTTGACCTAGGAACTTTCTGTCCAGGTTAAACACTTGGAGACAGATGACCTCTTATTCCAGGCCTGATTCTTTACTGGGGTTTCAGTTCAGAGCTTTCATCTTAAGAAGGAATATTGACATTTTGCTTTGATTTTAAGGACAAAGTGTAAAGGACCAATCTAGAAGGCCCATGCTTTATGTGGGACATCTGGAGCAGTGGGACATCTCCAGAAGGTCTGAGTTGCTCAGTTCTATGGGTTGCTTGGTCTTCTAATTAACTGTCCTTCTTAATTCATTTTTCACTGATTGGCATAGTCATCCAAGATGCATGTTTGGCAGAATCTGTTCAGGTGAGATCAGCAGAAAAAAGGAAGGAGCTGAAATGCTGGGATCCTCAGTTCACACTTATTTTCCTCTCACCCAACCTTCCTGTTTCTGATGCTGACCCCAGGAGAATAACAGAAATTAACTCAAATGTGGGGCTGCCGCTGAGGAGAAAGAAGATCAGGAGGAGGGTACTGACAGGAAGTCGCAATGTTCTGAGGGCAAAGGCTTATTTCCAGCTGCAGAAATCAGGGGCTGCTTCAGGGATAAGGTGGCCACTAATTTAAAAGGTCCATTTAGGAAAAGTTAGTATTGATTGAAGTTTTGAGGGCAATTTGACTATCAAATTTTAAATGTATATATCCTACTGTGTGATTCCATAGAGCTCCATAACAATGCCACTGGTAGGAATTATTATATAGAAGTGCTCACATAAGAACAAAAATTAATATTTATAAGTAGTGAATGATGATACATCACCCTACTAGAATCTTGTGTAGACAGGAAGAAAAATGAAATATCTCTATGTGAAAATACATCCATTATATATTCCAAATGAAAAATCAAGACACTGCACATTTTGTGCATACCATTTTTATATAAAACAGTTAATAGCTTATAATACAAAATACAGACTAAAATCCATAGAGAGAATATGAATTAAGCTGCTAGCTGCGTTTATCTCAGGGAGGTGGGAAACTGGGAAACATCTCTTGCTCTACATTACATTTTTCTGTAATACTCATTTTAAAAATAATCACATTAGGGCTCCTGGGTGGTGCAGTGGGTTAGGCCTCTGCCTTCGGCTCAGGTCATGATCCCAGGGTCCTGGGATTGAGCCCTGCCTCGGGCTCTCTGCTCAGTGGGGAGCCTGCTTCTCTCTCTCTCTCTCTGCCTGCCTCTCTGCCTGCTTGTGACCTCCCTCTCTGTCAAGTAAATAAAAGAAAAATCACATTATCTATATAGTTAGAAAATAATGATAAAGACCCTTTTTTAAAGTATAGTTTGAGAAAGCCTCAGACATAAAGGAAATGCATAGTTTTTCTTTCTCTTTTTCTACTTCCTTTAGTCCTCATCTCCCCTTCTAGAGCACTCATTTCCACCTAACCTACTTTCTCTCTTGGACCCTCTCTGTCCCTCCAGCCCTCTCAAGCCCCCAGTGGAGAGCCCATCTGCCTTCAGCTGATGCCTGAGCTTGCTTCTCCATCAGGAAATGATGGAGCTTTTGTACCTTTAGACCACTGAGGCTTCCAGTATTTTCTTCAGCCCAGTGGGCGACAGGCCATTTTATGGGTGAATAGGAGGGAAATAGTCTGGCATGCATCTAGTTTGTGGTCTGCGCCACTATTTTTTTGCTTATCTGTTCAAAATAATTAAGTTATATTAAATAATCTCTAAGGATCTTTCCCAAGATGATATTTTATGATCACTTAAAATATATTTGCCTTCTGCTTTAGGGTTTCCTGACTTTGTGCCACTTTTACCTGCTAGAGGAGAGAAATTTTATCACATTTCTTTAAAATGTGCTGACAATGAGGCAGCATTGGAGATTAAAAAAATAATAATAAAAAGTGCCAAGTCTTGGCTTTGCCACCACTTTATTTTGTGGCCTTGGGCCATTTGCTTTCTTTCCTTGGGTCTCAGTTTTCTAAGCTTAACAGTGGGTGTGTCTGTCGGCATCTTCCTCATTATAAGGAATTATTGGAGATGAATGTGGATATTGACCTGACTTTTCTCCCAAGGGCATGATAAGAATCAAATGGGTAAACAGAGGTGCAGGTTCTTTTAGAGTTGTAGAGCAGGGTTTCTCAACCTAGCCACTACTGGCATTTTGGGCCAGATAATTCTTTGTAGGAGGGTGTCCTGTGTGTTTTAGGATATTCAGCAGTATCCTTAGCCCTGCTTACTAGAAGCTAGCAATCTCTCCTCCCCAGTTGTGACAATTAAAACTGTTTCCAGCTGTTGTCACATGTCCCCTGGGAGGCAAATCAACCATGGTTTGAGAACCACTGACATAGAGTCATATATTGACATCAACTATTGGTAGTTATATAACCACTTAGAGAAGGAGCAAATAGAAAGGAGAAGAAGTCACAGAAGTGGAATTCCAGAGAGTGCCAGAGATGTCTCCAGTGAAGAACAGAAGATAATACACGAGTGAAAATAGTGCCAAATACAGCATCATTTCTGGGCAGTCATATTTCCTGTGGGAACAATCTGTACCCTAAAGAAGGATGGAGAGATCAATCTTGTTGAGGAACCCTTCTACCATGGCACGGGAAAGTAGGGGTTTATAGATCTTGCCAACTTCTAGTTATAGATGGTGATAGAGGGGGGATCTGAAAGAAAAATGAAGGATACGGCTTCTTCACAAGGTCAGAGATGTGCAAGTTTTTGTGGATAGTAAAGCATTTAGCCACATCTCCCATTCAAGTGCTACACTGCTCCGTGTCATATTCTTAATTCTGCAGCTATTTGACCTTGAACAACTTAATTTGTCTTCTCTGAGGGTTTGTTTCCTCCTTTCTTCTTTAGCTCCAGAAGAATGTTCAATCTGTCCAGTTTCTGACTACCATAATAACAGTTGTGAACAAGACTAATCATACTGCACGGGGTTCACTACACTTTAAATACAGTGCCTCACGTAGGCACATGGGAACACCCTGTACATTATCGTCCCATTTTGTAGATGACAAAACTGAAGATGAAGAGAACTTTAAACCCCGTTCTTCCTGTCTCCATAGTTCACACTTTTGCCTACACTTGCTTCACAGCAAAGAACTCAACACACATCATAAGATTCTGGGTCACTGTTACTCATTTCTGTCTCATCTTCTAGACTGTAAACAACCTGAAACAACTTGTGAGCATTCTGAAAAGTCCCTGCACCTACTCCTGGACTCCAAGGCCTGTGTCATTGACACTGTACTATTCTCAGGCCACTATACCTCCCTTTTTTTTTTTTTAAGGAATTTTGTTTTTGTTTTTATTTTTTAAAGATTTTATTTATTTATTTGAGAGGGAGAGTAAGAGAGAGCATGAGAGAGGAGAAGGTCAGAGGGAGAAGCAGATTCCCCGTGGAGCTGGGAGCCAGATTTGGGACTCAATCCTGGGACTCTGGGATCACGACCTGAGACGAAGGCAGTGGCCCAACCAACTGAGCCACGCAGGTGCCCCTATACCTCCATCTTAAGGAATAGAGAGCTAATAGAAGAATTTTACACACCAGGAGCCAACAGTGCAGCAGGAAGGCAAGAACCCAAATAAATCAGAACATGTCAGTCTTCCCAGGCAGCAAGGGACTAAAACCTATTCCTAGGTTTATTAAGTAGGAATAAGTAGAAACAAAACTCATCTTTCCAGTGACTTGGAGTTTGAAATAAGAAGGCACAGGAAGGTCAAGTTCTTGTCTCTGCTCACACAGTGTGTGAGTAGCAAACCAGGGTGGAGACTGGGCTCCGGCTCCCAGTCCGGTTTTAGTGGGATGCTGTGCAGGTTGATGGACCAGAATGCAGCATCTGGAGACATGTTACCTGAACCGAGAACTGAGCTCAGAGTGAAGATACTGAACTTCTGTGACTCTCCTTTTCCTTATCTGCAAATGGAAATCAGAGTGATTCCCACCCCAAAAGGTGGTTGTGAGGATTAAATGAGATAAAGTACATCAAGCCCTTAGCACATAGTAAGGACTCAACAAGTGGTAGCAATTATTTTTATTTTTAAGGATTTTAAAGGGATTTCTAGCTACTTGTTTTTGTGGCTTTTCTTAGAATGCAACACATGTCCACTTTTAAATTCTTTTTTTTTTTTTTTAGATTTATTTATTTATTTTAGAGAGAGAGAGAACGAGAGTGAGCAGGGGACGGGGGAGAAGCACTGTCAGGCTCGATCTCACGACCCTGAGGTCACCACCTGAGTGGAAACCAAGAGTCAGACACTTCACTAACTGGGTCACTAGGCTCCCCTCTACTTTTAAATTCTACCTGCAATCCATTTTCCTTTTTTGGCATATAGTTCTTTGAGTTTCGGAAAATTCATACACAGTCAAGGTACAAAAGAATCCCATCATTCAAGAATTTCTCAACTTTTTCCCTTTCTGGTTAACCCCTGTACCTTCTCCTAGACCTGGCAAAAATGGATGTTTTCTGCTCCTGTAATTTTGTCTTTTTCAGAATGTCATTTAAATGGAATCATGTAGGTTATAGTTTTTGAGACTGTCTTCTTTTTCCTAGCTTAATTCATGGGATTCATCCATGAGGTGATACATGTCTATATGGATACATAGAGGCGTCAATATCTAGATTTAGCCATATCTCAGCGTTTCTTTCCTTTTTACTGCTGAGAGCATTCCAACGGACGTGTAATATCACAGTTTGTTCATGAACTCACCAGTTGAAGGATGTGTGTGTTGTTTGCAGTGCGTACAAAACAATTATGTATAGTGACACCGTAAACATTGGTGTACAAGGTTCTAGGTAGATAGAAGATGGCATTTCTTTTGGGCAAATACTTAGAAGTGTGATTGCTGGGTCATATGACACAAGTATGTTTCTAAGAGAATGTCAAACTGTTTTCCAAAGCAACTGTTAACATTTGGGGTTCCCTTCTGTGATGTAGGAGAATTGCAGCTTCTCCACTTCCTCTCCAGTCTTTTTAGTTGTGGTCATTCAAATAGGCGTGTCATGTTATCTCACTGTAGTTGTAATGTGAATGTTTCTAATGGCTAATGTTCTTGAGAATCTTTTTGTGTGCTTTATTTCCATTAGTATGTCTTTGGTGGAGTTTCTTCTCAGATCTTTCATTTTTTTTTTAAATTGGGTAATCTGGTTACTTAGAGTTTTGAGAATTCTTTATATATTCTAACATTCTTTCAGCTAGATGTTTTACTAATATTTATCCCGGTCACAGTTTATCCTTTCATTATCTGAACAGTATCTTTTGTGAAGTAGAAGTTTTGAATTTTGGAGGTGCCTAGGTGCCTCAGTTGGTTGAATGTCTAGCTCCTGGTTTCAGCTCAGGTGATGATCTCATGGGTTGTGAGTTTGAGCCCCATGTGGGGCTCCGTGCTCAGTGTGGAGTCTGCTTAAGATTCTCTCCCTCTGTCTCTCCCCTCCTTTCCCACTCTCTCTCTCTCAAATAATTAAATAAATCTTTTTAGAAAAACAAGTTTTTAAAATTCAAAATGATGAAGTAAGAACTTTGATGAAATCTAATTCCATTCATTTTTCTTATATAGATCACACTTTAGAAGTGCCTAAGAAATCTTCGGCTTATCTAAAATCACAGAGATTTTCTTCCTTTGTTTCCTTCTGGAAATTTTATAGTTTTAAGTCTAACATTTAGATTTGTGATTCTTTTTGAGTAAACTTTTATATGAGAAGTGTGGGTTGAGAGGTTTGTTTTGCACGTGGGTATCTACTTATTAAATTCATAATGCTAACTGCATGGAGACAGTTAAGGCTGTTCCTGTGAATGGTCTCTCACTCCTCCGTATCTTAGGAATATTGATAACTTCTATTACATGATTATGATGGCAATTATGATTATTTGTCCAGCTATCATCCTTCCTCCACCAAACGAGTGAAAGCCATGTAACAGTCACTGTACTAGGTAAAGAATAGTCAATGTTATTGACCATTATCTCAAACAACCCAGGCTCATTAAGAAGGTCAGTTATGGGGAGCACACATTTAGAGTGATGATGAGCAAGATGCAATGTCTATTGGTCAGTCTGATGAGGAGTTAATTTCTCGGGTCTGAGAAGGGAGGAAACATGAAACCTAACAAAGTCAGTTCTCTTAATTTCATAGCTTACTTCAAGCTTCGAGACAAAATAATCAGGTTTTAATTGAGCCAAAAGCATCTTCAGAGACTTTGAAAATGTCTTGTAAACAATTTTGCTAGTGGACCAACTGCCCAGAGGCAGAGAGAGTTCTAGGAAGAAATTGTTTACTCATCTCACTTTTTCTCTCTTATTAGCGAAACATTGTCTCCTTTGTCTCTTTGAATATCTATGACCAAAACTTTCCCACAGACAATTTAGAAAACCTACTTGAAATTTTCAGGCCCATGTCACATCAATTTCTTAATTTGTATGAAATAGTAGAAAGCACATGGGGATGAATCTATGGTCCGTCTCTTGGTAGGCAAAACATACGATGCATGATTTTGTTTCTCTTTTCCATGATCCTCTCGTCTGTAAAAATAAAATGGTTTGCCAACCTTCCAGGGTTTACTACCTAATAGGGTTTTCTTCATTGGACAGTGAAGGAATGAAGACAATGACTCTTTCTACAGTATATACTGCAGATATGTTGGGTGGGATACTTCCCGTGATGTGAATTGACGCAAAACAGCACATAGGAAATAGGGTGAGTGATTTCTATAAGCCGGGCACTCTACTAGGTCTGGACATAGAATGATAAGTTCAAGACAAATATAATCCTTGCCCATATAGAGCTTGTGGTTTAATGGGGAGGGTGAGACTAAAGTAGGGAATCACAAATGTAAACTGTACAAATTACAAGCTGTATTACATCCTAAGAAGCTATATGATACATTGACTATGCTGAAATAAATCCCCAGATCCTCTGACATATACCTAATAAATTTTATGGGTTATCACTTTTAAAATAATTCTGTGGTCCCTAGGGAAGAGGTCTTTCTCACTTAGAAGTGAAGAAAGTTTTCATCTAGTTAAAAGAGTCAGAAAATAAAGTAGCTTCAGTAAACTGTCTTTGATGGAAGGTCCATGCCATCTTGTCACCAAAAACAATAATTTAACATTGTTAAAGAACAAACATAATTTCTGCTTATATGTCTGTATTATGATTTAAAGAGAAGGAGTTAATTTATGTTAAAAAAAATTGCATGTTCTCTCTAGAATTGATTCTCAAGTAGTGGAGTCTTCTGATGACTCAGAATCAGGAGGGTTGATCTTTTGCTCTGTAGGACTCATTCAATGGGAAGGACTAATATGCCTCTTCTTTGAATGTCCCCTGGTTATGATTTTCTGACTTCTAATACCCACTTTTATGGTTTTAAAAAAATTTTTTCCCATTATTGTCACATCTCAACCTTCCTGTTCTCAGTGTATTTGCTTTTAGTAACTCCTCTACCCCTTTCCATTTCTTTTTTTTTTTTTTTAAGATTTTTATTTATTTATTTGACAGGCAGAGATCACAAGTAAGCAGAGAGGCAGGCAGAGAGAAAGAGAGGGAAACAGGCTCCCTGCTGAGCAGACAGCCCAACGTGGGGCTCGATCCCAGGACCCTGGGATCATGACCTGAGCGGAACTCAGAGACTTTAACCCACTGAGCCACCCAGGTGCCGCTACCCCTTTCCATTTCTATTTCCAGTCTGTTATGGTTTGGGAAACAAAGTAACCACATTCATTAGAATTGTTTGTGAAACAAGAACAGGCTCGGAAAAGTCCTCTTTTTTGGCACAGTGCAGCAGCGTTGCACCTGAAAGATGTTGTATGTTTGGTTGTCAGTTCTAGAGTTTTAATAATTCAGGTCACCACAAAAGTATCTTTAAACGAATGAAGTGATTTATGTAGACCAGAGAGAATGGTAGCCAATTAAAATCTGTTATATTTACCCAGTGCTTTTCACTTTTTAACGTGCTGTGTTTTGCCTTCTAGCCTAACTTCATCCTCACGAAATCAGGATGGGGAGAGATAAGGTGTATATTATAAAGAAACTCAGGTACAGAGAGTGAAGTGATTTATCTCTAGTTGCTTGGTGAATTGTTGACTATGTCCAGGACGTAGGTCTCTTGACTCTGGATCGAAGATTTTAGAAGGGCAGGAAAAATAAAGAGAATAGGACTCAAGAAGCAAACATTTTATGTTAACCCTATACTAGTGAATTTTACTGGATGAAATCTCAAGTGTTTGGGGAACAAACCTAACATCATTTTGGGCAAATATGAGTTTCTAGACATGTTTGAATCACCCATAAATGCATAGCACTGGCTTTTTGGCCCCTTGGATATTTTAAAGTCTTATTTTCTCTGTCAGAGCAAATTCATCAAGTGACTACCATGTGGGGAAGTTGGTGAAATGTCAAAGACAGGATGAAGAATGTGTATGAAAGTGAGAACTTCAAAATTAGGTTGCCATATCTGATAAAGAGAAATGCAACATGTCATAGTTTTGACATTAATTTTTTCCTTTCATTTATTTTTTATTTTTTCAACAAATACCTACTTGGTAACAGATGCTATGCTATGCCATTAGGGTCTAAAGACCAACAAAACCGGGCTTCTCCCTCACGTTGCTCACACCTAGGAAGAAGGGTGATAGGAATGTCCTCAAATTAGATAGTGGTATATCTACTCTGTAGATATACCAAAATTCACTTAATTGTACACTTAGAATGGGTGAATTTGATCATGTGTGAATTATATCTCAATAAATCTGCTTAAAAAGAGCCAAATTGCAAACAACAAAAAAAAGACCCTTAACTGTAGAGAACAAACTGGTGCTTATCGGAGGGGAGGTGGGTGGGGGAGTGGGTTAAATGGGTGATGGAGATTAAGGAGTATGCTTGTTGTGATGAGCACTAGGTGGTATATGAAAGTGTTGAAACACTATATTGCACACCTGAAACTAATATTACACTGTATATTAATGAACTGGAATTTAAATACATTTTTTTAAGAAAATAAAAAGAGCCAAACTGAGGCACAGAGTGATTCGTGCCTCATAGACATAGACATAAATTCAGGGTGCTATGGGAACTCTTAAGAGGCACACTAATTCAAAGAGACAAAGGGCCTCTAGAATAAGTGATATCTAAACAGAGACCTAGGAATGAAAAAGGGATACCTAGGCAAGGAGCAGGGAAAGATTGATCTGAGCAACAAGAAGAACATGCGTAAACATCTGGGGGTAAGTAAGAGCATTCAGGGTCTATATACTGCAAGAGGTAGAGTGGCTTAACTTTGCTAAAGCTCAGCTTATGAGGGGGACTAATGAGAATTGAGGTTGGAAGGATGAGCAGGAGTTAAGCATTATGATCCTCTATACCATGAAGAAGAATTTGGTATTTTATTTATTTATTTATTTAGATTTTATTTATTTATTTGAGAGAGAGAGAGAGAGAGAACATGGGAAGGGAGAAGGTCAGAGGGAGAAGCAGACTCCCCAAGGAGCAGGGAGCCTGATGCAAAACTGGATCCCGGGACTCCAGGATCGTGACCTGAGCTGAAGGCAGTCTCTTAACCAACTGAGCCACCCAGGCGCCCTTGGAATTTATCTTTAAAGCAATTTGGAGCCATAAAAGTTTCAAGGCATATAAACGTCATGAATAAATTTGTGCTTTGGACAATCAGTCTAGTTGTAGTGAGGACATTTGCTTAGGCGGAGAAAGTATAGAGGTAAGATCAGCGATGCAGATAATTTCATAAACTTGGTGAGTGGATTCGAACTAACTAGATGAATTTAAGAGAAGGTAGAATTAGAAAGACTTCATGACAAGTTAAATGTAGGAAGGGAGGAGGCTGAAGATGTTGAGGAAGATTCTAGTTTGTATTTGGGTGGCTATAGAGTTGAAATTGCTATCACTGAAAGAATGAATGCTGGGTGTAGATCAAACTTGGAAAAAGTAGAAGGTAATGAATTCAGCTTTGGGCACTTTAAAATTTAGGTGTTTGTAGGATATCTATCTATCTACCATCTGTCTGTCTATGGAGAGTGAGTTTCAGGACACAGATTTTGGTGGTTACCAGCACATATGTGATAACTGAAGTCAGGTGGTTGAATGAGGTTTCTTAGAAAAATATAAACAATACAATAAAGCAAGAAGAGAAGAGGCCGAGGATAAAACACAAATGGACATGAAAATTCACTGTGTGGGCAGAGGAAGAAAAAACTTAGAGGGAGATTTAGAGGAAATATATGGATAACAAGGGAATTATAATGTCATAGATCTAAAAAAAAGCCATTCAAGGATGAACAAATGACCAATATTGCAGAGATATTAAGGATTGATCTTAGAAATGCTCTAAAATTTGTCCTTTGGATTTAGTAGAGAAGACCATTTGTACCGTTGACAGGTAGTTTCAATGGAGTAGTGGGGGGAGAAGACCATGTTACAAGATGATGAGGAGTGGGTGGGAGAATAGGAAGTTAAAGAATAAAGATAGATAGTGTAGATGAATCCTTGTCTCCAAAAGATAAGGGAGAAATAAAATGTTTGATATGGGAGGATAGATTTTTGTTTATTTTTAAAAATAAGACTGGAGAGATTTTTATATGTCTAAATGCAGCTAGAATGGATCTAGGAGACTGGAGGTGATAATACCAAAAAGAGAGAGGGGTTACTCAATAGAAAGATAGGAGAGCATGGAATCCAGAGGCCTCCATTGTCTCTGTGATAGGTGATACAATTGTCTACTTTGAGTGAGAGTCAGGAAGAGTGATGGGGTAGGTGGTTTGGGAGGTCAAAGGAGGTTTGAAACATCATCTGCATTAAATGGGAAAGAATATTGAACAAGTGAGTTGGGGGAAATTGGAGGGGGGGGACAAACCATGAGAGACTGTGGACTCTGAGAAACAAACTGAGGGTTTTGGAGGGGAGGGGGTGGGAGGTTGGGTGAGCCTGGTGGTGGTTATTATGGAGGGCATGTATTGCATGGAGCACTGGGTGTGGTGCATAAACAATGAATTTTGGAACACTGAAAAGAAATTAAATAAAGAAATAAATAAAGAAAGAATATTGAATAAGGAAACATAGAAGAATTGCCAGAAGGCTCTAGGGACAGTGGATTTATTAGTGATTCTAAACTGGAATTTTTTTTCTAATAGAGCTTCCTGGATGTAGGAGGAAGGCAGGCCAACTGTTGGATCGTTCAAGGTTGAGGATGTGGGATAAGCAAAGATAATTCAGAATCTTGGTTGAAAATCAAAGTTTAAGTGAAGAATCAACGTCTTCATTGGGTGTATATAGAGGAGGATATAGGAAGAGACTGGCAGAGGGGATCCAAGGGCCAGACATTTCAGGAGGAGGAAAAACAGGTATGGATGGAGGCCTTGGGGGAACTTGGGGGATCTAGGCATAGTGAGGAATGATTGAATTTAATATCATTGTTGAAGCAGTTATAGGAGACAATGCTGGCATGGCTAGGAGTATGTGGCTGAAGGAGGGGAGATGAAAGTCATTATAGTTAAGGAGAAAAACACATTAAGAAGGCAGATTATTGGATTATAGTCCAAGCTCTGACCCTTTCCATATTATCTAAACCAAGGCAGACAATCAACAAGTATGACTTTTTGTCCACTCTGTGCAAGCACTGTGGGTGCAGCATTGCAGAAGATAAAGGCACCGTCCTCAAGGAGTTTATATTCCTGTGAGCAGAAATTTAAAAAATATAAACCTATAAATGAGTGAGACATGTCTGATACTGTTGTGGGCTTTGAAGAAAGTACCATCAATAAATAACATGGAGAGGGGCTACTTGAGTTAAGGTAGTAAGGGGAGGCCTCTCCTCAGAGAAGATGATATTGAACAACATGGCAGCCATGTCAGGAACTGGGGAAATGTGTGCCAAGGAAAAGAATAATAAGTGCACATTCTCTACTGCAGGGCTGAGTTGAGTTTGTTTCAGTGACAGGAAGACCAGCATGGCTGAGCTGTAGTAAATGGCAGGGAGAGTGTTGGGCCTTGATGTCAGAGATTGGTTGATTGGGTCATGCAGGTGTTTTAATGGCCGTTCCAGGGATTTACATTTTGTTCTATGTGCTATAGGAAGCCACAGTCAGGTTCTAATGGGGGATGTGCTGGTTTATGTTCCTGTGAGAAGGATAAACTATAGGGTGCCCAGAGAGGAGAGATGGAGACGATAAAGAGAAGATTGCAGTTTCTGAGGCAAGAGATGATGGTGACCTGGGGCAGGTTGATAACTTGGGAGGTGGTGAGAGAGGGTGAGGTTCAGGATAGATTCTGGAGATGTCACTGATGAAGTTTGCTAATGAATGGGATCAGAGCAATGAAGGATGACTCCTCAGTTGTTGACCTGAGAAATGAATGGATAGAAAGGTAGGGGGCAAAATCCATAATTCTGTTTTAGCCATGTTAAACGTGAGATGTCCATAATCTCCTCATGTGCCTGTAGAGTAGGTAGTTAAATATTTAAGTCTGGATCAAAAGGAAATAGTTACAAAAACTAGAGTTGTAGATTTGAGTATCTTGGAACATTAGATAGTTTTTAAAGTCATGGCACTGGGTAATGTATGGAAATGTTGAATCACTAGATTGTACACCTGAAACTAATATAACACTATGTTAACTAACAGGAATTTAAACAGCAACTTTAAAAAAATAAAAAATAAAAAATAAATTAAAAACACATATCTTCAAAAAAAAATAAATAAAGTCATTGTACTGGCTAGTTTCACATAGGGAGTGAGAATAGGGAGAAATAAAGAAAGGTCTGATGACTGAATCTTAAAGTACTACATTTAGAAATTAGAAGAGAAGGAAGATCATCAAAGGAGACCTAGAACAGCAAGTGAGTCTGGAAGAAACCAAGGAACATGAAGTATGTTGGCTTCCCAGAAGCCAAGGGAAGAAAATGTTTCAAAACTCTGCAAATGAGGTTAATTGTTTGTCCTCTCTGGTTGGGAGTGGAGGTACAGGTTATGCAGAAAATCAGGGACTTGGGGCTTTTCCCCCTTATATCCTTTTCTGCATTCTCTGTGAACCTGTTCAGCTTAATAGCCAAGGCGGTTAAGAGTAAGCCATAGCCCTCACCTTTAGGAAGAAGATCAACATATATCAAGAATATCTTATGTAGACATACACAGAAATAATTCAAAGTGGAAAGTAATGTATCGTCAAAGAGCTTCAGATGAAGCACAGTGGGGTTTTGTATTGTCTTTCTGAAAGGGAAGTTAAGGAAATCTTCATGAAGGAGGTTATACTTGTGTGTACATAGACCTATAGAAGCAGGGTCTCAAGCATATGGAAATCGGTGAGAAAGGTGTCTTAGCCAGAGGGACTAGTGTAAGTAGGCCACAGAGGAAGAAACGTGCAGCCTATGTGTCAAGGATCCCAGTCAGTTCAGTTTGTTTGGCTCAGAAATAGGTTGGTTGATTGATTCTGTGCTCCACCCATGCCTAGGGCTCACATGGGAGATGTGCAATGCCATGGTTCTTTGCCACAGATGAAAACAGACAGAGAGCCAGAAACTCAAAAGATTAGCTTTCGGTTTCTAGACTCCTCCACTGGCATTGTTCCCCCTCCGACCTTTAATCCAAGTTTGTAAAAATCTCTGAAACTTCCCTGGTCTCCAAAGGGGAAGGATAGCAATGAGATTGTATTGAAGTCCTAAATCCCCAATGGCCCAGCTTAATCGAATGGACATATTTCATTAAACAAATGTCTTTGCCATCTGCTATATTCCAATTAGGAATGCATGAGGAACATATTTCTCAATTATGTTGGAGAAGATGTCTGAGCTCAGAGGCCCTGGCAAACAGCCTTTTTCAGGCTCAATGGGGAGAGCTGCCTCCAACTTGTAGTGGCCCTCATGTTTTTTTCATGTCTTTTCTCAATTCCACCAGTAAACTTTGTATTATGACATTCCCTTCTGGGTTACAATTGATCTGATCCAACACCCCCAAACATGCTGCATGCTGGTTTCAAATCATTGCATTTATTATAACAAATAACACTTATTGAGATTTTTGTTATGACCAGGGTCTGTGCTCAACATTTTGCATGGATTATTTTATTTAAATCGTAAAACTTCTCTATTAAGTAAGTAGGATCCCCCTTCTATCAATGAGGAAATGAAGGCTTAGTTAGCAGTCTTAAATAATTTTGCCAAAGTTCCACAGATTGTGAATGATGGAGCTGGGGTTTGAATGACACCAGAGTTCATGTTCTTAGCTGTGAGTGTTACTCACTCACAACAGACAACGTGCAGAGTGTGGTGTGGATATTGTCCTACTTCCACGGAGCTCAGAGTCTGATATGGAGGAAACAAGGAGATTAATCAGGATGGGTGGTGTCAAAGGAAGAGCTGAGTATAAGTGGAAGTGGAAGTGGAAGAAGTTACTCCCAGGACCAGGTCAAAACTCTGGCACAATATATTCACAGTTTCATAATCTAACCCAGAACTGTTGATGCAGGGCAACTACCACATCCTTTTATCCACTTACTCCCTCAACTCCCAAGCCTGTTTGTTACTTAACCAGTCTTAGGCCTGGGTCACGCCACTAGGGTTGATGATGATAGAGGAGAAAAATTATATAACACTGTGATTTTCTAGTTCTACACATTTATGGGTGCCCATCTCAGATGACTACCTCATACTACACAATGATCCTTCTACATGTCCCTTGTCCCTCACTGCTCAGAGAAAAATAGAAGCCATCATATGGTGCTGTTTCTAGGTATGGGTACTTCTTCTTTTTTTTTTTTTTTAAGATTTTACTTATTTATTTGACAGATAGAGATCACAAGTAGGCAGAGAGGCAGGCAGGGCGGGGGGTGGGGTGGGTGGGAAGCAGGCTCCCTGCTGAGCAGAGAATCCGATGTGGGGCTCCATCCCAGAACTCTGGGATCATGACTTGAACTGAAGGCAGAGGCTTTAACCCATTGAGCCACCCAGGTGCCCCTAGGTATGGGTACTTCTGACCAGCTTCTACCCCTAGCTCATTCCCTGCCATCTCTGAGGAATAAAAATTAACCATTGACATTTATTTAGCATATTTTATAAATTGGAAACTACTGAATGTCTGCATGTATTAGGTTATTCAGTCCTCATCGCCAAACACTTTGAATCTTCATTTTACAGACAAGAATAATGAGGCTCAGAAAGGTTAGGTCAATGTTCCTCAGGATTACGTTCCTGTAGCTTTTGTCTTCTCATTGTATATATTGTCCCAACAAAACTGCATCTTTTTCTATGATGTCGGTCACCATCTATATACTTATGACCAAATCTACATTTCCAGTCTAGAATTCTCCTTGAGCTCCTGTTTACTGAGCTGCCCCAGAGATGTCCACTGGCATCTCAAAAGGACATTTACTTCCATTGCCATTACCACCCATCCCTGGAATTATTCATTTTACTACATTTCCTATCTTCGTGGATAATACCACTATTAGAGATCATGGTGAGATTAAGAAAATAATATGATGGTGTTTGATTATGTGGGTAAAGAAGAATCCTATCTTCAGTGGGCCACCAGTCCTTACAAGATCCTCAAAGGAGATTTATGCAAAGCAGAAGGAATAATCTGATTATTACCTGTGGTTTTGGACCCCATACCTGGCCTAGAACTGAAGGTGAATCAAGCTGGACTCGTGGAGGATTTGTTTCTCCCTCTGATGAATTTGAGTGGTCTTGAAACAAGGTAGTTTGAAAGGTTTGTTCAATTTCTAGCCCTAAGACCAAACTGGAATCCCTGTTCTCATATGACAACCTATATATATGGTAGCACAGAAAGCTAGAGAGTGTGTGTAAAAATGTGTGGTTACTTGCCCAATGCTCTTATAGGCTAGGTCCCAGATGCTCTAGATACAGAGGAAGAAAAAAAAATACTAATCTGGATTTTCTTCTAGAATAGTCTTCAATAGATATTCCTTTCTGTAGGCTTTTGGGCAAAAACAGATTAGCCAGACTCGGGCTGTGTGGAAGGAGATAGAAGGAGAAAGAGTCCATTTGTTTATATAGCAGCCTGTCCTATCATTTTGCAAGCCTGACACCGGAGCACCATAGGATGTCCTGGAATTCAGCAGTGCAGACCAACATGCCTCCTCTTTGGGGAGGGACTAGCTCATTCCTGATCTCAACCCTATAGAAGTAAGGTAGAGGTTTATGTGAGGAATTGTAAGAGACTTTGAATTCCTTCTTTTAGAAATCTTTTCTTTTTTATTAGTTCTGCAACCTGTTTTTTTTTTTTTTTTTTTTTAATCTCCCCAAGCCTATTTCTTCATCTGTAAGATGGGGATAGTGACTCCACTTGGTGCATAGTAAACCATCAGTAAATGGGATATGTGGTGGTGTGACGGAGTGGGAATGAGACTGTTGGGGCACTGATAGCAAGAGGGGCAGGTATGGTTGTAGTCAGGGTATTGTAGGTGAGATGGTGGTCACAGTGGCGACAGTGATGGTCCTTGTGGTGGGTGATAATCATCCACTGGTTAGAATATGGAACTGTCAGATTTTTTACTCCTCCCTCTTGTTTATCACATTTAACCCATCAACATCTACAAATATTATTTTATGAATTTATTTTAGGCCTCATAGTCATCATCCTAGTTGGAAGCCATGCCATCAGTTCTTTTGGCCCAACAGGTGAAATGACTTTCCCAGGGTCACACAGTGAAGATCCAGGGTTGGTCTAAGGTCTTCTTTCATACTCTTTCCCCAGGATGACTGGGTTTAATTGTGGTTCCTACTCTATTATCTGGGCAAGTTACTTACCCTTTCTACCCATCAGCAAAAGTAGGCAATGATAGGAACACCTACCATGAAGGGTCGTTAGGAGGATTAAATATGGTAATGGATTTGAAGTGTGCATTAGCTTCCCAAGGCTACTGTAACAAAGCACTGTAAGCGAGGTGGCTCAAAACAGGAGACATTTATTATGTCACAATCCTGGAGGCTCGAAGTACAGAACAAGGTGTTAGCAGAACTATGCTCCTTCCGATGGCTCTCGGGGAGAATCCGTTTTTGCCTCGTATAACTCTTACTGTTGCCAGCAATCCTTGTCGTTCCTTGGCTTATAGATGTCACATAACTGTCCTCTCCCTCTGTATCTGTATGTCATCTTTCCTTCGTTTGTGTCTGTCTCTGGGTCCAAATTCTATTTTTTATAAAGTTTACCAGTCATCCCGAATTCGGATCCGCCCTAATTATCTCATTTTTACTTGATCTCCTCTGTAAAGACCCTACTTCCAAATGAGATCACATTCTGAGGCACTGGGATTTAGGACTTCAACCTATCTTTTTTAGGGGGACACAGTTCAGCCCATAATAGTACGTTAACCAGTCTTGGATACAGAGTAAATCCTCAATAGATGTTTTTTTTTTCCCTTCTCGCCAAGGAGCCTCTTCTGTCAGAGGAGCGCTCTGTGCTGAGGAACAGGACTGACAGCTTTGGCTCAGCACCTGCCCGCATTACACAATTACACATTCAGCTCTGGAGGCAGGCGGCCCCTGTGTTCCCAAGGAACATTATCAATACTGTGACACTGCGACATGTGTCAGCCACGGGGTTCTCCAGGTCTCCTTCTCCGGGGGATTCTTACAGAGATGGAAACTTAGCCTCCAGTCTTGGGCAGTGTGAGTGATGGCCCACTCAGAGGCAGGAGGGTGAGAGGCTCAGAATGTCAGAACTGCCGAGACCTCAGATCCAGCGGACCCAACCCCCTCACTTGAACGCTGAGGAACCAGCAGCCCCTCCTTCCCCCACACCCCAACCCCCTAGAAAGAGACACTCGCCAAGACCAGAGCCCCTGTCTCCTAATTTCCACTCCATGCTCTTTCAACAATATCCATACCCCACTGTTAGCACTGTCTTTATTGAGTGGTTTACTTTGTATGAAAACTTTGAATTTCTCCATCTGCGCAATGGGAGAGTTGCTCTAGGCCAGCCCCATCTAACAGAGATACAAAGTGAGCCTCATAAGTGATTTTAAATTTTCTAGTGATTACATTAAAAAAGTAAAACAGGGGGCGCCTCGGTGGCTCAGTGGGCTGGGGCCTCTGCCTTCAGCTCAGGTCAAGATCTCAGGGTCCTGGGATCGAGCCCCGCATCGGGCTCTCTGCTCGGCAGGGAGCCTGCTTCCCATCCTCTCTTTCTCTGCCTGCCTTTCTGCCTACTTGTGATCTCTGTCAAATGAATAAATAAAAAAGATCTTAAAAAAAAAAAAAGTAAAACAGGAGAACTTAAGTTCAATAAGTTGTTTAACCAACAGTATATCCAAAATATTATTTTAATCCACAATCACTGTATGATAATTAATGATACATTTCACACTTTTGTCTTACTGACTCTTTGTAATCTCATGTACCTTATGGCACCTCTTAATTTCAGCTCGCCATGTTTCAAGTGCTCAATGGCCACATAGCCAGTGGCTATGGTACTGGAGAGTGGGGCTCCAGGACACTGGTTTCTAGTGCTGGTTGGAGAGCGGGGTTCTGGGTCACTGGTTTCCAGTGCTGGTTGCCCCATCTGTGGTGAAAATGTTAGTGTGAATGTATCATTTCCGCTTTTTGAGGAAAGATTATTCATTCTTAAATTTATGTTCTTTCTCTCTTGAAATTTTTGGTAAAAATGTCTCCTCCCTTGTGGAATGAAATGATGGCAATACACAGATGGAAATTTTTTTGTGTTTGTTTTTAAAATGCCCTTATTTCACAAAATCATAGCCAGAAATGCTAGACCAGTTAAGAAAATATATACATATATTAAGAGAAAATATACATATATGCATATGTATGTGTGTGTGTATGTATAAATATAAATATACTCACACACACACATACCTATGTCTACATATGTGTATGTATAACATCATGGTCTATGAAATTATCATCATTAAGCCTTTAAGGCTTTTTCCACTCTGGTCTTCTATAATTGTTATTAAAAATCAGGTAGAGGTAGGGGCTCATGGGTGGCACAGCCGGTTAGGCATCCAACTCTTGGTTTTGGCTCAGGTTGTGATTTCAGGGTCTTAATATTGAGCCCCTCGTGGGACTCTTTGATCAGCGTGAACTCTGCTTGAGCTTCTCTCTCCCCCTCCTTCTGCCCCTCCTGATCATTCCGTTTCTCTCTCAAATAAATAAATATTTTTTTAAAAAGCCAGGTACAGGTAAAATGTCTGTGTCTTTGCAGACTAGGAACTGAAAGCAAAAGTACCAAGAAAGATCTACTTGGCTTTGGTTTTGTCAATTGTCAAGTATTTGGACTTTACAACACTGAATTGAGTGTATTTAAAGGCTCTTACTAGGTCAAGCCATCACACTGGACACTGGTTTTCTCTGGCTCTAGGGATGATAATGAAGCGGTACTGAGAAATTCTTTCTCTCTCTCTTTCTTTCTTTCTCTCTCTACCTTCCCTCCCTCTGTCCCTCCTTCCTTCTTTCCTTCCTTTCTTTCTTTAGAGAAATTATCTCTTCTATATTTTATTCTTGAGCATATGAACTCTGGTGCCTTCTGATCACTCCCTGGGGAATGCACCTGATGTGGGCTCAGGGCCTGGCTCACCCAGGTATTTCCATATGGGATGAGAGGACTGATGTTCCTTGGGATGGCATAGTCATGATTAAACCCTCAATTCTTTACTGTTAGCTTCTCAGTCGTGCAAACTCTGTGTTCTTCCTCATTGTCATCTCACCTCTCCACACCTCTACCCTGTTCTCTATCCATGAAGGTCTGCTTTCAATTTGTTAAGTTTTCCATGCTTCTTCATGTCTCAGTGTCTTTGTATACATTGTTCCCTCTGCCTAGAAAGCCCTTTCCTCCCAGCTGACCTCTCTGGGCTCATCTTCAGTGTTACTTCCTTAGGGAAGCCCACTTTTATCCTCCAGACTTGGGCAGGTCTCCTGTTACAAACTCCTTTAGCTCCTATACTTTTCAGCATCTAGCCCAATTACAGTTCAATAATTATTTGTAATTGTCTACTTTATGTCTGCCTCTTTGACCAGACTATAAGGTCCAAGGGAAGCTTTTGTTCAGAGAAGTTTGCCTGGCACCTAACTCCATACTCAATTCAATAAACACTCAATAAATAAATACTGGTCGAAGAAGTGTAGGAATGTTCTCCATGTAGCATTTAATTTGGGGGTAGTCATTTCACATACTGTGAAAGGAACATTACCTGGACATTGGCTCCTACTAGGCCAATCCTGGCCTCTCAGGGTTGTGATCCTTTGGTATTTGGAAGCTCTAGAAGATTCTATGTACTTTCTTCTGGGCGTATCTAACAAAGAAGCTGTCAGGTGAGTCTGCCATTATCCTAACACTAGGAATCAACATGGTGTGTCCTGGTCACACCTGCACCACTCATTAGCTAAGAAATCTTGGGAAAGCCACTTAAATTTCAACTCAGTAGACTCATCAGTTCCAGGTTATATTTCCATTCGGTGGCTTCAGCCTGAAATATGTTTGTCAGAATCTGTCAGAAGTGGAGGGCCTGGATCTGTTATCTCTGGAGGGCTCATACAGACTTTGGAAATGGGGAAATCTTGTCAGAAACTGTGTTGCTTGTGACTCTGGGTTCTGAGAAATAGAAACTTGTCAAAGGAATAAAGTTTACCTTTCTTTTGTCCAAGGTCGCCAGTGAGTCACTGTGCCCAGAATAGCAACTGGCTCAGGAACACAGTTCTGATCATTTTTGAATATCACCCAGATATTTGCTAGATGATAAATATTTTTTCCCATTTTATTATTTTTAAAAAATGGGTATGGACTACTGGCACTGAGGAAAGAGGACCAAACCATTGGGGAAGAAGAATCCAAACAAAACCTAAGAGCGTCTTGCTGGTCTCTAGTCCCTCTGTCAGGTGAACCATGCGAGAATGAAGGGAGTCCTGGAATGGGGGCCAGAAAGCCTGGATTTTTGTTCCAGTCCTAATGCTGATGAAATGTGAGGCCTAAGCTATCTGGGCCCTATCCTCCTTTCCTTCAAAGTAGAAAGGGGCCACTTTAATCACCTCAGTGGAACGTTGCAAAGTTTCAAGTGTTTGTGTTAATTTATTTCATAAACACAAAGTCCTCTACAAACAGAAGGATTCCAGTGATTGTTTTTGTTGCCCATGAGGATATCCTACACATTAGGTGGAGCCATGTATGCTGTGAATGAAGCCTCTTGGCTTAGTCTTCACAGTGAAGAACAAGTCATTCACTTTTCTGAAACTCAGCTTTCCCCTCTGTGAAATGGGACAAACAAATCTTTCTCTGCAGGCTCACTGAGTTGCTATGAAAATGAAATAAGCAAAATGTGTACACTCTGAGAAGTATAAAGCCATTCTTCTCTTGCTTTCTAATCCTTTGCGTTCCTTCCTTTTCTCTTTCCCTGCTACCATCTTTACTGGACATCTGCTGTGTTTCAGGCACAGTATTAGTTATGGAGAACACGTGTATAAGATGCTTGACTCATATCATGCCTTCCAGGGATATTTGAATTTATTTAGAGAGACATGGACATGCAGGAGCATAATAGAGTGTTTTGTAACAACACTGAATGAACACTTACTATGTGTAAGGCACTATTGAAAGCACTTCCAATAAATCTAATCCTCACACTAGCTCAGTAGTACTCAGAGGTCCTAAGAGTTTCCCCAGGTTTGAAGAGGAGGAAACAAATGCCTAGAGAAGTTGGGTATCTTGCCCAAGGATACAGAACTCCTATGACTCAGGTGCTCTGCCTCTAGAGCTGGTGCCCTTACCCATCAAGCACAAAATGTACCAAGTATAGTAGAAGTAAGAAAGAAGAGGGATGTTAGTTGAAAGCTAGAGAATCAGGGGAAGCTTTACAGAGGAAATTACAAAACCAAGTTCTCTAAGTGGCAGGAATGGAAAGGGCATTCCAGGCAGATGGAACAGCTAAAGCAAAGCCACGGAGGTGTGAAATAACCTGAGAAGCCACGAGACCCTCTGTGGTTTGTCTCCTACCAACCTTTCTGATCTCCCCTCCTTATTTCTGCCTTACCGATTCTGCTGTAGCCACACTGTCCCTGCTGGTCCTGCTCTGCCAGACTTTTCTTGTTCCATGTCTTCCTGTTTGTTCTTCTTTGCTAAGACTCTCTTCTCCTTCCTTGCATGGCTGTTCTCCTGATAAAGATGTCATCTGCTTGGAGAGCTTCCCCTGACCACCCTGCCGATTACAGTCACTTCCCTTCTCTTGGCTGGCAGCTTTTCCTGCTAACATAATATTACCTGAAATAATCTATTTATGAGTTCACTTTATCTTTGCCTGCCTTTCCTGACTTCATTAGAATGTCCACAAGGGTGGGAACATTGTCTTTCCTGCTCACCGGTGTGTCTTTAGCACTCAGAATAGTGGCTGGCTCAGGGTGACTGCTCGGTGAGTGTCCGTGGAGTGGGGCAGGTAGAGTAGGACACGGGGTATGATGGGATAAGGCTATTCCCAGGCACAGGGGCCCTGTGATGAAGATCTTGAACAGCTCATAGACCATTCCTATGCCTGCTGTCCTGGCAGGGTTCTTCCAGCGCATTACTGCCCCTCCCCACAGGGGGCTTCTGGAGCTGTTGGGGCCATTTGGTTGGTCACAACAGATGGGGACGCTGCTGACATTTAGTAGACAAGCTGTCAGTGATGCCATTTTCCTGTGATCTATGGAATAATCCTGCCCTGACAAAAACAACAACAAGTTCCATCCAAAAGGACAATACCCCCAACCATTAAGAAACACAATGAATGAGGCCCTTAGGGGTCTGAGCAAGAGCACCACTCTAGTCTTCATCTTTTAGCAAAAAGAAAGGTGTGAAGTAGAGTTCAGGTTTATTCATCTGTAAAGTACAAGCCTTTTCTTTGTCACCGGGTTACCTGTGCTAATGAAGGAGAGGGAGCATCAGGAATTGCAGCATGTTTTGTTTTTCAGTTAATTAGGGTCTCATATGAAGCGTCTCTTCACAGGTATAAAGCTTATTATTATTACTAGTTCCATGAAAAACATCTCAGCTGTGATTTCATTTGAATCTGATTATTTCTGCTGTGAAGTAGTGGGATGATAAGATAAAATGCATTATATATCTGTAGGTCTGTTTCCTTCCTCCCTCTCTCTTCTCCTTCCCCCCTTCCCCACTTTCTCCCTTCCTCTCACTCCTCCTCCCCTTCCTTTCCCCCTTCCCTCTCTCCCCCTCCTCTCCCTTTCCCCCTTCCCCCCATTTGATTTTCATTAGTGCCCTTGCAACCTTCCCCACACTTCCCTCCCTCTTTCCCTCCCCCCTTCCCTAATTGCCATGATGAAAATAAAACAGGAGCTGGTGTCTATGTGTGTCGGGGGAGGAAGGACACTGTTTTAGATTAATAGAACCCATGCACAGGTAGTTGATTATATGGGCCTGAGAATAGAAGTTTATTCATTTCAAAGAACAATTTGGATGCTAGCAGGGAAAATAGATAAATGCTATATATATTTTTATTCAAGCTAGGCCTTGGATGGGTAGGGCTTACCCACTGAATTGAAGGTTGCCAAAACATTTCTCCACAGTCCAGAGAATCATGACATTCATTCAGGATTTCAACAGGCTGTGGGTGAGATGTTTTTAATGAGTGAGGACCATGTAATGGGCGCTACACTGCATGGTGGGAGCAGAGTGGCCTGCAGCACAGAATGTGGCATTTTCCCTGCCCCCCCAGCCCCTCTTTCTGCTGCGAGTCTGGTCTCTGCAGTGCAGTGCATGGAATTCCATCATCAGTGCTGCAAGGTTAGACTCGTGGCCAGGATTCCATGCAGTTCTTTTTGTTTTATTTTAAATGTCATCAAATGATTTGAGATTCTCTCTCTCTTTCTCAGCTGAAGGGAGTGCTCCTCCAAGGAGCTAGCATTTTCACTTAAGGGATTGGGAGGGTCAGGGCTTTGAGTTAGATGAACCTGGTTTAAACCTGGGTCTGCTGCTTAAGTCAGGCACTTCACCTTCTAGGAAATCAGTTTTGGTGTCTGTTTAATGAGGCTAATTTAACCTCTGCTTTGGGTTCCAGGAAGAATGAGTGAGAGGACACACTGAATGGTCTTGTGCTATGTCTGATAGAGGAAGGGTGACCAGCCTTCCCAGTTTGTCCAGGACTATCTTGGTTTTGGTGGTAAAAGTCATACATCTCAGAAACTCCCTAGTACTGGGCAATCTGGAACAATGGGTTATCCTAGAGCAAGCCAGTGTTCCAGAAGTGGTAGTTATTAATAACAACCACAGTAATAATTTCTCTCCTAGTAATGGGGCTGAAATCTATGAGGCCCTTGTTCTCTGTTTCCTCACCGCCCACGGATGGCCAGTGCTCTCATACTCAATTGAGGCATGTTTCTTTTAAAATTTCTGTTCCAAAGCTGGTAAATGAGTTCTGATACCTTCATAATACTGACACATTGGGCAGAAATTATGTCTCTTGTTACGATGGAGTTTACAGCTTTTTGACTTAGGCTAACAGCAACATTAGACCCGTCTCAACCTTTACTTTGGCTCTAATTTAAGCCTCTGTAGCTTTGGTTTCATCTGTAAAATGAGACTAAGATCCCTGTCTTTGCAGGTTGCAAGGGCGCTAGTGAAAATCTAATGAGATCGTAGGAGTGAGTCTGCAGAGTGAACTGAAAAGCATATTATAAAAATAAAGAATTATTTAGCTGTGAATTTGAGGATTGGGACAGAGTCTCTGTATTCCTGGGCCTCAGCACAGCCCTATCTACAGGAGGTCCTCATTGTGCTTACTTGGTAAATGAATGAATGAGTGAGTGAGCATAGGTGTGAGCCAACACATGAGTCTCCTCTGGTGTGAGCTGCTCATGGGAGGGGAGCGGACATGACCTGCTCCCTAATCCCAGTTGTCAGGCACCAATCTCGCCATGGCCCTGCCTCCCAACCAAAAACAAGTATGCATCTCTGTGACCTGCTTGTCCCAGGGTGGGCTGAGGCAAAATTTCCCGACGGTTAAAGCTGGATTAACAGCCCGTGAACGTTTTATTTCTCTGCTGGCTGAGCACAGTAGCAATTAATGGTAATATCATGTTCTTTCTCATTGAGGGGAGAGTGAGAGAAACAAGAGAGGAAGGATAGACCTTTTAGCTCTGAAAGAAAAGAATACTGGGGAAACGGTGGTCCATCGCACATGAACACTCATACAGTTGGCAACATTTCTGGGGTAAACTTCACTTAGTCGATCAAGCGTTTTTAACCTTTTCTGGACTATGGAGATTCTTAGAAGAGTCTAATTGGAAACGCTGGAGCTCTCCCCAGGAAAACACATATGTACACATATGTATTAAGTTTGTCATATAATGTCATGGAACTCTTAGACTCACTGAAGAGTTTTTCTAAACTCAGTAAAGACATTTTTAATTTAGTTTGCAGATGTATCTTGTTGGCTTAAAGGTGACTTAAAATTGTACTGAATTAGTTGCCATCAGCTAAAATCAGATTTCCACATAAAAATCCAGGTGTCTGTCTGTGTTTGTCTTCTCTTAAAAAGCCAAAATGTCTGCCATTCTTGGGCTGATGTGGTAGCTGTCAGCTGGGCTGAGCTGGGGTGGGTTTTTTTTTTGTTTTTGTTTTTGTTTCTGGTTTTTTTTTTTTTTTTAAATCGGGAAAAAGACTTTCTAGTTATTGACAGTCCTTTCTTCTTCCCTTTTTAGCCCTTTGAGTTTTGTTCCCTACTCTAGGAAGGGTTAAGGTCAGAACACCTGTCTCTTAAAGGTTCATCTTTTGGCTTCCAGAAAGAGCTCTTCAGGAAACCATGAAGTCAAGTATTCTTGGAACCTGCCCTCAGAAGAAATTCCACCCAGTGTATAAAACCAATAAAGGAGAGGGTGGTCTGTTTAAATGGGGCAAGTGGGCCCTATCTTCTGTCAGTTAGTTTGGCCTGTCCCAGCCTTATGTCACGGGTTCCCAAGGCACCACTTGGAAGCTTCCAGGACTCTACAAGGTAAGTCTGAGAACTTCTTTGTATTAGTCAGAATTCTGTCAGTTGCATCTGACACAAACTTGAACTAGATTTAGCTGAAAAGATAATTTATGGGCTTAGACAAATTTGGGTGTTTGTCCTCAGACAGAGCTGGGTCCAGAAACCCAGATGGTGTTAATCAGGGATCCCCCATTATTCTTTGCTTTCCTCTGAATTGGTGTCATTCTCAGGAAGCCTCTTCGCATATGGGAGACAGAGGACTACCAGGAAGACTCAAGATTTGTATTATCTATATGTTTTACAATCCTGTTAGGAAAAAAGCTCCTTCCTAAGAGTTACAGCAGAATCTGGGATATG
The DNA here is from genome assembly GCF_002288905.1 of Enhydra lutris kenyoni. Lineage (NCBI taxonomy): Eukaryota > Metazoa > Chordata > Mammalia > Carnivora > Mustelidae > Enhydra > Enhydra lutris. The sequence goes on along the minus strand of NW_019154089.1, from coordinate 35,103,079 downwards.
GTTTCGATGAGCCATTTTGGGTGAGTGCGCATCCCTGAGTCAATTGCTAGGCCAGGAAAATGGAACCAGCTCTGGTCAGGCCTTGAGGATATGTTCCCGGGATCATGGAGGTTCAGGGACTGGGGTTAGTGTCACATGAGCCACATGGATGAGTACTAGGGTAGAGCTAATTCTCGAAAGAGTAGTGGAGTGTCATCACAGAAAGAAGCTAGGGAGGCATAAACAGCAAAAGTCTATTCCACAATGATTTAGCCCAACTTTTCTTTATACTCATGAGGATGTGGAGACTTGGAAAGCCACAAGGCCTATGGGGCAGCAGAGCTGAGATGCAAACCCAGAACTTTTGCCTCTAATCCTAGTGCTCCTTTCGTTTTAGGCACTGGTCTTTCTTACTTATTTTTCTGTGATCCTGACTGTGATATGTTGTGTGGTAATCATATTTGACAATAAATCAATCCTTGAACTATATAGAATTTTAGTGATAAAAGGGGCCTGAGTGGGTTTATTACTTAAATAAGAAAACAGGCCCTGAGAGACTAACTGATCTATACAAGGTCAACTGACAATTTATATAAGACTGTCAAAGTGTTCTCACATCTCTTATCTCATTTGACAGTAAGAATGATCCTATGACATGTTGAACGTGGGTTTCTTTTTTTCAAGTATTTTCTCATCAATGAGATCATTTTATCTCCACAACAATCCTGTAAAGTTGGAGAGGATAAGAATTATTCACCTATGTTTATATAAGGCACAGAGTCATAGAAGGTACTAGCCCAAAGTCCTACAGACATGTAAGGGGAAGACCCAGTTCTAGAATTCATTTGTCTGGCTCTAGGTACTTTTTCTTTGTGACACGTGAACCAAATAGAGAATTTATACTCAAGGACCTTCTACTTAAGATTTAATCTAAAGCAATTGGACAGACTGATCACTGTTAAGGTTTTCAAATCTTACTACTGTAAGTTATATTTGTCTTATACGCAAAGACAAATATGAGGGCCAGAGAGCTTTAATTCATAAGAATAAAATTTAAATAAAAGAATTTGGGAAAAATAATATAAATGACAAGATGAGATTAAATTTAGAGAATTTTAGATCTGGAAGGGCTTATAGAATAAAAGAAAGAATAGTTCTCTTCTTTATAGATAAAGAGACTGTGGTTTAGAGGCACCTGGCTGGTTTAGTTGGTAGAGCAGGTGACTCTTGATCTCAGGGTTGTGAGTTCAAACCCCATGTTGGGCATAGAGATATTGTTTAAAAAAAAAAAAAAAAAAAGAAAGAAAGAAACTGAGGTTCAGAAAGTTGATATAATTTGCCTTAGAGCCTATTTCTGGTGCATGGTAGAGACCAGACAACAATATGTGTCTCTCAACTTCCTGTCACCCTGAGGACTTTGGTCATGGTGACTCAGAGGGAATGTATCATTTGTAAGACACTGTACGACAGTCTAAAAGATTCTATAGCATTTGAATGTGTGAGGAACACCAGCCACTGGTGACGCTCAAGGTGAATTTTGGTGTCACCCAGACATGGAATTAGGTAACATTGATTTGAGCTCCAAAAAAGTAATTCTCTTTAATTTTCTTTCATTCTTCTGATTCCATTAAAGGAAAAGTATCTGTTGGATTCTGATTTGACCTTAACACCTCTCTAGCACTGGCTTGTGTCCCTTTTTTAGTAGAATGTACGGGTCTCAGTGTCAGAGTTTTTGGTAGGCAAGAGTGCTGGCCAGAACTTAATGACACTGTGTTGCTTTCCTTGTCTATATTTTGCCCATATGACAAATGATACTCATTTTCAATTCATGAATTGATCTAAAGATTCTTCAAAATTTTACTTCAGTTCTATTTAAAATGTATTTAAAAAAATGAGATGATTTATAAAAGGAATCTTACATATGTAATAGTGCAGACTATGGTAATGTACACAGACCCAGCAAAATCAAGATGACGTTAAGTAAATGAAGTTGGAGAAATACCGCTGCAGGAACTGGGTCTGAGGCTGCTGTCCTGGGCGTGTTGAAGAGTGCGCCGTCTAGACCTTAGAGAAACACAGATTGACTCCTAGCCCTACCACCAAAACAAGCTGTTGTGACCTTGGGTTAGACACTTTGCATCTCTGAGTCTTAGAGGGTCAAAGTAAACAACAGTGCTTGCTTAGCAAGGCTGGTCCTGAAGGTGAAGAAATGCATATGACAAGTACCAAGCACAGTGCCTAGCACTTGGTAGGTGCTAAAGGAATAAGAGCTCTGAGGAGCCCTGTGCTTTAGGTCATAGTGAATGAAAGAGGAGAAAGGAGAAGGATGGGGGAGGGGATAAAGCAGCAAATCCTGTCTTGATTTGAACCTCCCACCTCCTCTTTTGCTTCTCAAGAGGCCAGGCAACATCACAGCTGGTTAAGGACATCTTTGCTCCAGGAGGTCTGTTTTGTCACTTTCTGAAAAGGCAAACTCTAATCCGTGAGGCTGCTTTATCACTGGAAGACTGACAGCAAGTTTGCTTGATGGAAAAGCAGCCTTCAGGTATGCTGGGAGGTGGATTCATTTGTTATTCCGGCGTAGGAGGCCTTAGCTTCTGGGTTGTTAAAGAACAAACAAAAATATCCCTTAAAAAAATGGGCTATGGTTTGGTGAAGCTTGAAATGTAATCCTGTGGTTCAGCCCTAAGAGAAAATCTTCATTAAGCTTTTTGAGGTTTGCCCTGGTGGACTGTGGTTTCCTGTGTGGGCTGCAGTTTACTAATTTGATTTCTGAAAATACCACGTGAAGATACTGTTTGTCTTGCTTACTGGGTTTCCGCCTCTTCCTCAGATATGGCCCCCGAGGCAAGTGCCTCACCTACTTCGGCCTGGTCCTAGCCCTGTTCCCTGTTCCACCACAGCCAACGGCCCCCCTGCCATGAGGAAAAGAGTGTAGCATGACACTGAGGTCCCCTGGTAGCCTTAAGCGTAAATATTAGAGAAAGGGATTTTTTTTGTTCAACACAAGCTGGACAACAATGAAATAGTTTGCCTGATGAAATGATGATTGTCCTAATGTAGTGAAAGTACCACCCAGATCAGGTGACTTCATACAAGAAAGCTAAGGGTGGAGGGTTTTTTATGCGTTGAATGGGCAGTTAGAATGGAAGACCTTCCCTTGTAATCCTGATAGTGCCTGAATTGAATCCATTTATTCTTTCATTCAACAAATATAACTTGGAGTGTCAGCACCATGCTAGACACTGAACGTGAATACAAATGTAGAGACCAGGGTGCCTGGGTGGCTCAGTCCCTTAAGCATCCACTTTCATTCAGGGTCCTGGGATCAAGCCCTACAGGGCTCTCTGCTCAGCGGGGAGTCTGCCTCTCTCTCTATCTGCCTCTCCCAGGGCTCACGCTCTCTCTGGCTCTCAAACAAATAAATAAAATCTTAAAAAACAAAACAAAAAGCAACACAAAACAAATGTAAAGAGATCATGTCACTATCCCAGGAGGTCCCATTTCTCAGCTGTGAATGTGGCAGGGGTAGACAACTCCAGTAAAGCAGCTAGCGTAAACTGAACGATAACTATGTCCAAAGCACAGTTGCTGGGTTTTCTACTGGCTGCATATTATATATTTGTTATGGAAATAAAACATGCATATAGTGAAACCCCCACATCATATGTGTACAGTTCGGTGATTTGCTAAATATATATGTATATACACTCATTTACACTGATGTAACTTGATCCCAGTCAAGAAATAGAAAACATTTCCATCACCCCAGTAGGTTCCTATGTGCCACATGCCAGACAGTCTCAGTGTTCTCAGACTCAGCCTCTACTTCACTCTCTAATACTCTATGATAGTTTTGCCTGTTCAAAGACTAAATCAATGTGAAATCATAGAGTGCTTTAGAATTTGAGTCTGGCTTTATTAAATTAGCATCTATTTTAAAGATTTATTTTAGAGAGTGCAAACAGGAGGAGGGGCAGAGGAGAGGGAAAGGAACATGTTGCCTGCTGAGCTTGGAGTCCAATGTGGGGCACCATCCCATGACCCTGAGATCATGACCTGAGCCAAAAGCAAGAGTTGGATGCTTAACCAACAGAGCCACCCAGGCACCCCTTAAATCAACGTTTTTAAAGATTCATCCATATTATTATAAATTTTAATATCTTTATCTTGCTGAATAGTATTCCACTGTATGAATATGCTACATTTTTTTTAACCGTTCACCTGTTGATAGTTGTTTGCAGTTTTGAGGTATTAGAAATAAAGTTGCTTTGAAGATTATATCTATCTATCTGTATCTCTATCTATATTTATCTATCTTTTGGTCCTTATGGGGTTTCTTTTCTGCTGAGTCTGGAGGTGAGACTATGTTTAACTTTTTAAGAAAGAGTTGAATAATTTTCCAGAGTGTTTGGACCATCTTATACTCCCAGCAACAGTACACGAGAGTTTCAGTGGTTTACATCATTGCCAATATTGGTTGGTGATGAGATTTTTAATTTTAGCCATGCTAGTAGGTATGTACTGGTATCTGTGTTTTTTTCTTTTTTTTAAAAATTAGATTTTAAAGCCACCTGTAGTAAAGTTGACTTTTTTCCAGTATATAGTTTCTTTGAATTTTAACTACTATACATTTGTGTAACCAGCCCCTAATCAGTGTATAGGACAGTCCCATTACCTGAAAAAACTTCCTCTTGCAGCCTTAGAGCTAAATCCCCCTCTCATTCTAACCCTGGCAGCCACTGATGTGTTCTCTCTCCTTATAGCTTTGCCTTTTCCAGAATGTTATATAAATGGAATCATATATTTGATTTTTTGAGACCAGCTTCTCTCCTTGTGCAAAATACCTTTGACATCCATCCATATTACTGCATCAAGAGTTTTGCTTATTATGAATAAAGTTACTGTAAGCATTTCCACAGAGGTGTTGTATCTACATAAATATTCATTCTCTTGGGTGACTAAGAGTGGGGTTGCTAGGGTCATATGGTAAGTGTATACCTAGCTTTATAAGAAACTGCCAAATTGTGTCCCCCAAAAGATATGTTAACATCCTAACTCTTGGTACTGATGAACATGACCTTATTTGGAAATAAGGTCTTTGCAGATACAATGAGTTTCAGATGAGGTCAGATTGGAATAGAGTGAGCCCTAAATCCAATGACTGGTATCCTTATAAGGAATGATTTGGAGACACACAAATAGAAGGAAGACACTCATGTGAAGATGGAGGTAGAGCTTGGAGTCATGCAGTGACAATCCAAGAACACCAAGAATTGTCAGCAACGATCAGAAATTAGGAAGAGGCAAGGCAGAATTCTTCCTGAGAATCCTCAGAAGGGTCATATCTCTGTTAACACCTTGATTTGGAACTTCTAGCCTCCAGACTGTGAGGGAACAGATTCCTGTGTTTTAAACCACCAAGTTTGTGGTAATCTGTTATGGCAGTCCAAGAGAATTAATACACTCCGCATCCTCTCCAGCACTTGCCTCCTTCCCCACCGCACCGCCCCCGGGGAAAGGTATCATTCTAACAGATGTGTAGTAGAATCTTCCTGTAGTTTTAACTTACATTTCCTTAGTGGCTAATGATGTTGAGCCTGTTTTCATGTGCTTAGTTGTCATCCATATGTCTTCTTGGTTGAAATGTCTACTCAAATCTTTTGCTAAATTAAAAAAATTTGGCTTGTTTACTTTTATTGAAGTTTGAAGGTTCTTTGTATATTCTGGACAAAGTCTCCTGTCAGGCATGTATTTTACAAAATTTCACTGTCTGCCTTCTTTCATTCTCTTGCCAGTGTCTTTTACAGAGGAGACATTTTGAATTTTGATGAAGTCCAATTTATATATTTTTTTCTTTTACAAATCATATTTTTCTTGTTGTAGCTAAGAAATCTTTTCCTAGCTCAAGTTGCAAAGACTTTTTCCAATATTGTAGTTTCAAATGTAAATCATCAATTCATCAATTTTCTTTTAAAAAAAATTAGAAGATAAGCTCTTAAATTTTATTTTGACCCACATATTTACCAGTCTGGTATTCTATATTTCTGTAAATCTAAGGTTTCTTTCAGTCTTCATTTCCTCTGTCTTTAGCCTGAAAAGATTTCTTTACCAATCATATGTGAAGATGTACTAGCAATTAATTCTTTCAACATTTATTTATCTGAATAATGTATTTTATTTTACCTTTAGTTTTGAAGGATGTTTTCATAGGATATAGATTTATACGTTAGCAATTTTATTTTTCTCAACTTTAAAGATGCCATCCCATTGGCTTATAGTGCTTCTATTCTCTCTGATGAGAAATCCACCATCATAATATTTTTATCTTCATATGTAATGGGTCTTTTGTCTTTGGTTGCTTTTAAGATTTTTCTCTTTATCTTTTACTTTTAGGAGTTTAACTCTGATATGTGGGTTTTTTTATGTTGATTATACTTGGAGTTTGCTGTGGGTTTTGTTTTTCTTTTTATCCCTGATCTTTTTTTCACAGTATCTGGGAAGTTTTCAACCATATTACTTTAATTACATTTTGCTCATATTTCTCTTTCATCTCCTTCTGAGTCTCTAATTATACACATTAGGCAGGCTGCTTAGATCCCTGAGACTTTGTTCATACTTTTTCCAATACTCTTCTCTCTGTTTTTAAAATAAATAATTTCTATTGATCTCCTTCCAAGTTTGCAAACCCCTTTGCCTGTAGTTTTCATTCTGCTGATAATTTCATTTAATGAATATTTCATATTTAATATCACATGTGTCATTGTTAGAATTATCACTTGGTTCTTTTCTTTAACTTAAATTTGCCTTTTGATAATTCCCTCTCTTTATTCATTATGACTATATTTTTTCATATAAGTTTTTGAACATATTTCTAATATTTGCATTAAAGTTCTTGTTTATTAATTACATCTAGGGCACCTTGGGGGTCTACTTCTATTACTTGCCTTTTCCCTTGATTTTAGATCATGTTTTTCTCTTCTTACATTAGATAATATTGGATATTGTGCATGATGCATTGTAGATAGTTAATATTTAAAAATTTTTCTCCTACTAGGAAGTTACTGAGTGATCATGTTGAACTTGAGAAGGATTTGTTTTATATATCTTTAGAGTACGTATGTTTCTTTGGTCTTAATCCTTATAAGAATCCCTTAATTCTGAGTCTTTACCATATATTATAGCTTTTTTGGAGCATTAATGGAAAGACCAAGGTATTTATTTATTTTATGTATTTATTTTTTGTTAAATATTTTATTTACTTAGAGAGAGAGAGAAAGCGCACACACAAGCAGGGGAGCAGCAGACAGAGGGAAAAGCAGGCTCCTCGCTGAGCAAGTACCCCAACATGGGACTTGATCCCAGAACCCTGGGATCATGATCTGAGCCGAAGGCAGATGCTTAACTGACAAGCGACCCAGGCATCTCCCCAAGGTACTTATTAAGCATTTCTGACATGGTTAAACCCTCAAGCACTGTCTCCATATGAAGTGAGCACTAGCTGAAATATCACTTTTGGCCTGTTGCCTTTCACTGTTGATTTCAGCTGGGTTCACTGAGCCGCTTATGTTCAGTGAACATTATGAACAGCCTCACATGTTCTATTCTGGAGTTGGCCAAAGATTGGAGAGGTGTTTGTACTAAGGTTTTAGTGCTTCCCACTCTATAGGTTTCTTCTCTCCTGAATCTTTTCCATCGGTTTCCACTGAAATCCTCTGGCACATTTAGCCAATAAGACTTCAGCTTTCTGCTAGACTACTAGAATCTGCACTGTGTGAACCAGAGATGCCCTCAGGAAAAAAGCTAAATAAACATGGATCTTACCCCTGTAGTTTCCTTCTTTCATGGATTGAATACACTCCAGTTACTGCCTGCTTTCTATCACTCTCAGTACCTTAAGATAGTTATGTTTTAAAAGAAATATTTCACTCCCTTTATTATTATTATTTGTAGCTGGGATAGTCCAATACAATCACTCTATTATTACTGGAATTAGAACTTCTCTTTACTCTATGAATAGTTATATTTTTCCTCATAATAGAATAATAATTAGCAGCTATTGTTACCACCATTTTCCTGTTGAGCAAAATAAGGCTAAGAGATTAAATGACTTTCTCAAAGTTACCCAGCTTACAAGTGGTAGAGTCTGACTTTAAGCCCTTTGGTTTTAGTTACAAATCTATGGTACTGCAAATTTATAGCAATTTAGGATAGAGAAGGAAAACAAAAATCATATGACCTCAGGGGAAAACTCAGTATGTTGGTGGTAGGCACATTCTGTGCTTATTTAATCCATACAGTATCCAAAGAAGGAAGTTATTTTAATGACCCCGGTATTTTACTCATGTCAGTATTGATAAAATATATGCACAGCTTGAAGACCTGGTGTCTTCCTGACTTCACTTACCTGAATGTGTTAAACCACTGATTCTTCTCTCAGAAATAGGACTGCTTACTAGGCAGATGAGCTAGTAATAGGTGACCCAGAGGTAGAATCGCATTTTATAGTCATCAAACAGAAAAACAAAGTCCTGGAAGGAAGGAAAAAGACCTTGAAGATTCTGTTGCTAATGTATTCTTCAGCATGGGCTGCCATAACAAAATACCATAGACTAGTTGGCTTATACAAGAGAAATTTATTTTCTCACAGTTCTGGAGACCAGAAGTCCAAGATCAAGGTTCTGGTCAATTTGGTTTCTGGTAAGATCTCTTCCTGGCTTGCAGATGATGGTCTTCTTGCTATGTCCTCATTTGGCCTTTCACTGATAGTGCCTGTGGAGAGAAAGAGTTCTGGCATCTCTCCCTCTTAAAAGAGAGACACCAATACCATCAGACCAGGGTCCTACCCTCATGACATCATCTAACCCTAATTTACTTTCAAAGACCCTATCTCCAAAAGCTATCACACTGGGGGTTAGGACTTCAACATATGAATGTTGGGGGAGACAATTCAGCTAAACACTGGTCTCCATGTAATACCTGTAATGACTGAAGCCACACAGTTAGAAGCAGATCTGAGAGAGCTTCTCAACCTTGCTCAGTGCTTTTCCACCAGGGAGTAGTTCACTGACTGAGTTTGTCAATGAGGAAGACTCTTCCTTAGCTTTAACTAGTGAGGTGACTTGTATAAGAATTGTCCTTGCCTATGAGTAGAACAAGATATTCCCTTTCCAGAATATTTTGGCATGCCCCAACTACTCAAAAATATCCCTAACTTTGTCCCTGAAACTTCCATAATGAAAGAAATTTCACTGGATAAATGCATGTCCTTTAATAGCATAGATAGCCTGGTTAGAGGTAACTCATTTAACATTTTAGTATAAATTAGTTGCTATAATCTTTTCTGATATGAGAGATTGTATGGATAAATATTCTTTTAATTTTTATTTTATTTTTAAAAAATTTTTTATTTTTTATTAACATATAATGTATTATTAGCCCTGGGGGTACAGGCTGTAAATCATCAGGCTTATGCACTTCACAGCACTCACCATAGTACATACCCTCCCCAATGTCCATAACCCCACCACCCGTCTCCCTACCCCTCTACCCCTGGCAACCCTCAGTTTGTTTTGTGCAATTAAGGGTCTCTTATGGTTAGTCTCCCTCCTGATCCCATCTTGTTTCATTTTTTCCTTCCCTACCCTCCAAAACCCCCATGTTGCCTCTCAAGATCATATGATAATTGTCTTTCTCTGATTGACTTATTTAGCTCAGCATAATACCCTCCAGTTCCTTCTACATCATAGCAAATGGCAAGATTTCATTTCTTTTGATGGCTGTATAGTATTCCATTGTAGATATATACCACATCTTCTTTATCCATTCATCTGTTGATGGACATCTAGGTTCTTTCTATAGTTTGGCTATTGTGGACATTCCTGCTATAAACATTCGGGTTTAGTGCCCCTTCGGATCACTACATTTGTATCTTTAGGGTAAATACCCCGTAGTGCCATTGCTGGGTTGCAGGGTAGCTCTATTTTCAACTTTTTGAGGAACCTCCATGCTATTTTCCAGAGTGGCTGCACCAGCTTGCATTCTCATTAACAGTGTAGGAGGGCTCCCCTTTCTCCATATCCTCTCCAATATCTGTCGTTTCCTGACTTGTTAATGTTAGCCATTCTGACTGGCGTGAGGTAGTATCTCATTGTGGTTTTGATTTGTATTTCCCTGATGCCAAGTGATGTGGAGCACTTTTTCATGTGTCTGTTGGCCATCTGGATGTCTTCTTTGCAGAAATGTCTGTTCATGTTCTCTGCCCATTTCTTGATTGGATTATATGTTCTTTGGGTGTTGAGTTTGATAAGTTCTTTACAGATTTTGGATACTAGCCCTTTATCTGATATGTCGTTTGCAAATATCTTTTCCCATTCTGTCAGTTGTCTTTTGGTTTTGTTGACTGTTTCCTTTGCTGTGCAAAAGCTTTTGATCTTGATGAAGTCCCAATATTTCATTTTTGCCCTTGCTTCCCTTGCCTTTGGCGATGTTTCTAGGAAGAAATTGCTGTGGCTGAGGTCAAAGAGGTTACTGCCTGTGTTCTCGTCAAGGATTTTGATAGATTCCTGTCTCACATGGAGGTCTTTCATTCATTTTGAGTCTATTTTTGTGTGTGCTGTAAGGAAATGGTCCAGTTTCATTCTTCTGAATGTGGCTGTCCAATTTTCCCAACAGCATTTGTTGAAGAGACTGTCTTTTTTTCATTGGACATACTTTGCTGCTTTGTCGAAGATTAGTTGACCATAGAGTTGAGGGTCTATTTCTGGGCTCTCTATTCTATTCCATTGATCTATGTGTCTGTTTTTGTGCCAGTACCATACTGTCTTGATGATGTGGATAAGTCTGCTGGCAATCTAACATTTTTTCCATTGTATGTTATAGACTTCTTGCCCGGGCTGCTTTCAGGATTTTCTCTTTGTCACTAAGACTTGTAAGTTTTACTATTAGATGACGGGGTGTGGACCTATTCTTATTGATTTTGAGGGGGGTTCTCTGTGCCTCCTGCGATTTTGATGATTGTTGCTTTTGCCGTATTAGGGAAATTCTGTACAATAATTCGTTCTAATATACCTTCTGCCCTCCTCTCTCCTTCTTCTTCTGGAATCCCAATTATTCTAATATTGTTTCGTCTTATGATATCACTTATCTCTTGAGTTCTCCCCTTGTGGTCCAGTAGTTGTTTGTCTCTCTTTTGCTTAGCTTCTTTATTATCTGTCATTTGGTCTTCTATATCACTAATTCTCTCTTCTGCCTCATGTATCCTAGCAGTAGGAGCCTCCATTTTTTTTTTAAAGATTTTATTTATTTATTTGACAGACAGAGATCACAAGTAGGCAGAGAGGCAGGCAGAGAGAGAGGAAGGGAAGCAGGCTCCCTGTTGAGCAGAGAGCTCGATGCGGGGCTCAATCCCAGGACCCCGGGATCATGACCTGAGCCGAAGGCAGAGGCTTTAAACCACTGAGTCACCCAGGCGCCCTGGAGCCTCCATTTTTTATTGCACCTCATCAATAGCTTTTTTAATTTCAGGTTGGTTAGATTTTAGTTCTTTTATTTCTCCAGAAAGGGCTTTTATTTATCAAGACAGGGTTTCTCTGATATCTTCCATGCCTTTTTCCATGCCCAGCTAGCACCTTGAGAATTGTCATTCTGAACTCTAGATCTGACATATTACCAATGTCTGTATTGATTAGGTCCCTAGTCTTTGATACTGACTCTTGTTCTTTTTTTTTTTTTTTTTTTTGTGGTGAGTTTTTCTACCTTGTCATTTTATCCAGATATGAATATATGAACGAGAGAATAAAATACAAAGAGGGTGGCAAAGACCCCAGAAAAATGTGCGTTAACTAAATCAGAAGAGACCCCAAATCAGGGGGAGAAGATAAGGGGTAAAAAGAAGTTCCAAAAAAAATTAAAAAAAATATATATATTAGAATGGTGAATAGAACAGAGCAACCTACTTGATTTTGGGTGTATTTTGGTTTTCCAAAATTTTAAAGAAAGAAATATATATATATATATATATATATATATATATACACACACACACACACAATTAAGGGTAAACACGATGAAGGGATGGAATATGACTGTAAAGATGATAATTTTTAAAAAATTCTAAAAAAGGAGTTGATAAATTGGTTGGGAAAAGAAAGAAAAACAAAGTGGAGAGAATTTTCTCAGGCTGGAGACTAGACCAAAACCCTGTGCTAGGGGCGCCTGGGTGGCTCAGTGGGTTAAGCCCCTGCCTTCGGCTCAGGTCATGATCTCAGGGTCCTGGGATCAAGTCCTGCATTGAGCTCTCTGCTTGGCAGGGAGCCTGCTTCCTCCTCTCTCTCTCTGCCTGCCTCTCTGCCTGCTTGGTCTCTCTCTGTCAAATAAATAAATAAAATCTTAAAAAAAAAAAAACACAAAAAAACCCCTGTGCTAGATTTAGGGTATATTTTAATCTATTAGAAGAAGTTGTAGGGGCGCCTGGGTGGCTCAGTGGGTTAAAGCCTCTGTTTTCAGTTCAGGTCATGATCCCAGAGTCCTAGGATCAAGCCCGGCATCGGGCTCTCTGCTCCGCGGGGAGCCTGCTTCCTCCTCTCTCTCTGCCTGCCTCTCTGCCTACTTGTGATCTCTGTCTGTCAAATAAATAAATAAAATCTTAAAAAAAAAAGAAGAAGAAGAAGAAGAAGAAGAAGTTGTATACCAAAAAGTTTTAGAAGAAAAAACCCTGTGTGTATATAAAAAATAAAGTTAGATACAATGAAGGATAAAATATGATTATAATAATGAAGGTTTAAAAAGATTTTTTTTAGAAAGGTATTGTTAGGATAAACTAGTTAAAAAATGTTAAAAGAGGAAAGGGTAAAAGTTAAAAAAAATTAGAATAAGAAAAAAATGTTTAAAAAATTTAATTAACTTTGCTAGACTGAAGAATCATGGGGAGAAAGCCATGAATTCCATGCTTTTCTTTCGTCTCCTCTGGAATTCCGTTGTTTTCCTTGATCAGTGAGCTTGGTCTTGACTGGACGTTCTCACTGATCTTCTGCTGGAGGGGCCTTTTGCCGTGATTCTCAAGTGTCTTTGCTGGAGGTGGAATTGTGCTGCCCTTGCCAGGGGCCAGGCTAAGTAATCTGCTCAGGTTTGCTCTTGGGAGCTTTTGTTCCCTGGACGCTTTCCGTAGAGCTCTGGAGGATGGTAATGAAAATGGCGGCCTCCCAGTCTCTGGCTGGAGAAGCTGAGAGCTCAGGGCCTCAGTGCGCCCTCGGAGAAAAGCTGTTAATCACTCCAGTCTCCTTGGTCTCTGACCGCGCTCGGAGCTCACCTGGCCTGTGACCAAGCGTTTCTGTCTCTGGCACACAGCCCCGTTTGGAGTCTCCAAACCCAGCAGATCCTACTGCTGTGCTCTTCTGGCAGATGAAGTTTGGTCTCCCCAGATCTGCCACCTGTGGGGTCCCCACTCAAAGAGCAGTGGTCTGACTGTGCTGCGGATCACAGTTTAAGGTAACTCCAAGCTGAGAACTCACTCCTTGGCTCTGTCTCTGTAGTCAGCTTCCCCGCTCTGATACCTGCAAGCTCTACTACACTCAGACACCCCCGATCCTTCTGTGACCCCGCAGGACCTGAGCACACTGTCTCCACGAGGGCTCCACTCCCGCTTAGCCTCTGGAGCAATGTCCCTCAGTGGAGCAGACTTTTAAAAGTTCTGATTTTGTGCTCCGTTGCTCTGCCGCTTGCCAGGAGCCGGCCCCTCCCGCCACGGTCTATCTTCCCGTTGCTTCGGATTCACTTCTCCACATGTCCTACCTTTCAAAAAGTGGTCAATTTACTGTTTCTAGAATTGCTGCTCTTCTTCTCTTCAATCTCCTGTTGGATTTGTAGGTGTTTGGAATGGTTTGATAACTATCTAACTGAATTTCTGCGACCTGATGTCATCTCAGTCTGCGACTCCTCTGCCATCTTGACTCCCCTCTCCCTCTATGGATAAATATTAATTAGAAACCTTCCATTATATGTGTTTTCTTCATCATGCCATTAATTGAATCTGTTTCCTCATTTGTCAGTGGGAATAATAATAGCATGAATTTCTTAGTTGCTATAAAAAATTGAGAGAATGTACCTAAACTTCATTCTAGAATATCAGACCCATTGTAAGGTTACAATAAGAGATAGCTGCTAATAATTATGATGAGGATGAGGAGGAAGAGGATGAAAGAGAAAGTAGCTGAACTAGGGGGCACTGATGTTATTATGAAGACAGTTAAGGGCGGGTTGGGTATTCAGGAACTACTGTAAATGCATTGAGAATATGTGATGTGTGAGAGGAAAAGAGGAATATGGGGCATTAAAAATAGTTCAGAAAGACAATCAGAATGGAAGAAAATATTTGATAATCATATATCTATTAAAGCTTAACATCCAGAATATACAAAGGACTTCTACAACTTGACAACAAAACCAAAATAACTCAATTTAAAAACGGGCAACAGATTTAAATAGATATCTCCAAAGAAGATATATGAATGATCAATAAGGGCAGAAAAAGATGCTCAAACATCACTAATCATTAGGGAAATAAAAATGAAAACTGTAATGAGATAGCGTACCACACCAATTAGGATAGCTCTTAATATAAACAAAACAAAAGCAACAAAAGACCCAGAAATTAGCAAGTGTTGAAGGGATATGGAGTAATTGGAACCCTTGTGCATTGCTGGTAAGAGTGTAAAATGGTTCAGCTGCGGCAGAAGGCAATTTAGTGGTTCCTCAAAAAGTCAAACATAGATTTATCATATGGTCCAACAGTTTCACTCCTAGTTATATACCCAAAATAATTAAAATCAGGGACTTGAACAATTAGATACCCGTGTTCATAGTAGCATGATTCACAGTAGCCAAAATGTAGAAACTACCCAAATTTCTATCAACAGATAAACAAAGTGTACATGTATTGTGTATACATACAACAGACTGTAATATAGCCATAAATAAGAATGAAATTCAGATATATGCTACAACATGGGGTTTATTTCTCCCAGCCTCATGAACTTTGAAACATTATGGTAATTGAAAGAGGGCAGATACAAAGAACAGATATTGTAAGATTCCACTTATATGAGTACGTAGAATAGGCAAATTCATAGGGACAGAAAATCAGTGAGAAGGTACCAGGGCTTGCAGGGAGAGAAAAATGAGGGATTATTGCTTAATGGGTATAGAGTTTCTGTTTGAGATCATGAAAAATTCTGAAAATGGTTAATGTTGATGCACTAGATTGTACACTTAAAAGATAGTTAAAATGCTAAATTCTATGTTATTTATATTTACCAAAGTAAAATATTCTTTAAACATAAATTGGAAATTTTAGAGTTAAATTTTATCTGCATAATTTGGCCTAGGAGTGCTATAGATTATTCAGAAATTTGAATTCTCATTTATAAAGTGAAATGATAAAGAGGCCCAGGATAGCAACATAGCATATTGGGGTAATCTAGAGAGAAGGGTGAGGTCAGTACTCAAACTCCATGTCACTAGTAGATGCATGGAGTTTTACAATCTACTAGGTAGTGTTATTAGCAACCCATTTTAGCAGATATTTTTTTGAGCTCCTACTCTGTGCCAAGCTCAGTTCTGGGTTTTTCTGGGGTTTGTCTATAGAAATCTAAAGCATAATTCCTAATCTCAAGGGTTTTGCAATCTGGTTGGAAATCATAGTTTAATTACATGTGAAATGACTTTTGAGAAATGCAAGATTAAAAATATAAGAGTGGGGTTGGGTAATGTAAAACTGTGAGGATGAGATTCAACAAGGGCTAGTGATGTCTGGACCCTGAGTGAGGTCTTCGATTTGGCTAATGTGTTGATAAGCCTGAGAACTGTCAGATCTCCTGCATTATTGATGGATATCCTCATGAATGTTGAGCTGTTCAGGGAACTGTGGTCCCAGCAAGAGGCTAAAGGATTTATCAAAGCTCCCCATGAAAGCTGTACTAACTGGATTAGCTGCTAACACGGATTGAAGCTTTGAGTGGGATTAATCCCAATTGCAGTGAATTAGTTTCTCTTTTTTTATCCTTTTCCTGCTTTTCTCTGTAACTTGACTCTTTGGCAGAACCAAGTGGGACAGTGGATACAATACTCAAGGTGAGTTTCTGAAGTTAAAGGAATCTGGGAAAGGAGTTTAGGAAG
Source organism: Enhydra lutris kenyoni (assembly GCF_002288905.1). Taxonomy (NCBI): domain Eukaryota; kingdom Metazoa; phylum Chordata; class Mammalia; order Carnivora; family Mustelidae; genus Enhydra; species Enhydra lutris. Next base: position 35,086,927 of record NW_019154089.1, on the reverse strand, counting down.
TGACCTATCCGTGGTCACTTCCTAAGTGACCACCCTGCTGGGTTCAGTTCAGTAGTGAGGAAGATGTACCTCTCAACCTTTCATCATGAGTTTCTCTATCCCCCAACCTCGTAGGCTTAACTACTGCTTTAGTAACCCTAAACATCTGGGGTAGGGATGGAGGTCAAAACAACAACTCCAGATGGTTCAATGTGGAGGCTGTAAAATTGATTTTTATGAAACAATTCAAGGTTGTTTAATCAATGAAATCTATTTTTAGAGTTTTCCTAGTTTTTTTTTTTAAGATTTTATTTACTTATTTGACAGAGATCACAAGTAGGCAAAGAGGCAGGCAGAGAGAGAGGAAAGGAAGCAGGCTCCCTGCTGGGCACAGAGCCCAAAGTGGGGCTCGATCCCAGGATCCTGGGATCATGACCTGAGCCAAAGGCAGAGGATCCTGGGATCATGACCTGAGCTGAAGGCAGAGGCTTTAGCCCACTGAGCCACCCAGGCGCTCCAGAGTTTTCCTAGTTTTTGTTGGTACTGTCATGGCTTCATTGATGGAGAATTGTCAGCAGAAACTTGTTTTCTTCTTTTGCCTTTTTCTCTTCCTCGACTCCCCTTGTTGATGTTCCTTCCATATTAATTGAGTATTGCTGAAAGATTAAGTTCTGGGTATATAAAAATAAATTAAAAGTTCATAGCTGATCCTTAATAAATGTTTTCCAAATTGAACTGAATGTGTAAGCATATTCTCTTGCTATTTGGAACCTCTGCCTGGCATTTAAGTCTGGCCGTAAAATGACCCTACTCACTCTTCCATATGTACCTGCTCCCATAATGTCTTCTAATCCAAACATATCAATCTCATCTTTAAACACAGTGTGACCATTCTATACCATTCTACATCAGCCTGACGTGCTGATCTCTCTGTGTGGAATTCCTCTTCTTGATCTACTTTGATGTTTCAAATCCCATCACATTCCTAGACAGTTTTTCAAACATAACTCTGCCTCCTCTAATTCTCTCTGTCCTCTTCTTCCATATCGTTCTCTGTGTCCTGTTAATAATTAGTGTGCACATAGCATACTTTATTATCCAGTCCTGGCCAATGCTACTAAACTAGAGTATGTTTCCACGTGAGTCTGTCTCTGGCTGTTTCAATATCATTGGGAAATTGTATTGGCTTTTCCACACATCACCACACAGTGAATGATTGCTTTTGTAGCATGTCAGGTCTTTATTGGGCACCTAATCCGAGTATTGCCTGAAGTGGTTCTAAGAAGCTCTTTCCATAATTCCTCCAAATTTTTAGTTGGCATGGATACTCAGTCTTGGCTCTGGCTCAGTTTGTGGCTGGAATTAATACTCAGTTTGTGCCTGGGGGTTATGAGTCAATCTGTGACTAGGTCTTGAGTCTATTTATGTTGGAGTTAAATCATCACAGTAAATACATAAAAAAAAATTATAATTAACTTTTTGTCAGTCTTGCATGAATATTTTATTACTTGCTATATCCCTATGGCTCAGCAGAGAACCTGGCGCATTGTAGGCACTTTAATAATTGTTGGCTAGGAATTAATGAATAGCCTCACTCTGTGGCCAGTGTAGGTCCAGTATTGGTTGGGGTTAAGGCTGATTCTGTGCCCAGGGTTTGGATGGCAATCTGTGGCTACTTTCAGGAGTAAGTCTGGGTCATTTGTAGCTGAGATCTGGTTTCATTCCGTTAGCGGGAGTAGGACATAGCTTGTGGTCACACTCAGAGGCTGAGTGGGAGGCTAGTGTTGGAAGGCAATGTCCCATCAAGGGACATAGTAAGCATACTGGCTCAAATGGGATCAAATTCTTGATGTCAGGCTCATTGTCACTGAGAGTGGAACCCCAGCATTAGCTGTCCATTGGGAATGGGAAGTTTAACACTGGACAAATCTGCCAGAACAAACTATGTGATCACAACCTAGGGCAGTAGATGGACTCAACAACATTTATACCACCTTCTGCATGGACTTCAGAGACTTTTCAATTCAATTTTACATGAGGAGATTTCTGGTATCATCATCTACTGAAAGCTTTTCTTCACAGTTTAGAAATGAATGGCCTGATTTCAAGATGTAGACTAGGGATTATCCTACAGGGATGGTTGGGTAGGGAAAGAGTTGATGAATTATGATTTTAAATTGTTTAGTGGTCCTACGTGCTCACTTGCTCACTGTTCTATTTAAATGTCAGTCTCTGGCACCCCTATTGAGGTGTCTCTCTGACTCTGCTGCTGTGTCTGTCTGGAGCTCCTCTGGCTGGCTGACTCACTGCCCATCTCCAGTTTTCTTTTGTCCTCTCTTGGTTTTTAGCAGTCACCTTGTTAGGTTCTTGCTGAAGCAGCACTGCTCCCAAATGATTAATAACTTGGAAAATGGCTCTGAGTCTGGTGATGGATTAATCCCAGTGGAGAAGGAATAGCTGGGAGTCCAGATGCCCTGGAAAGGAAATGACCACTGGAGGCTTTTTACCCAGATCTGGGCAGATTTTCTCCCCAACTGAAGCCATTGCTTGGATATACAGAAACTTCTCTCTCACTCCTGTATCTTCCTATAGCACCTCCGCTTCTAGGTCCTATCACTATTTCATGATCAAAACTTTCCAGTTTAGGGTCCTATGCTTTGATCTTTCCTTTGAGCCAAAATACCCAGGTTTTGATCTTGGATTTTCCATAAATCAGCTGTTATACTTTACAAAAACCATTTCATCTCTCTAGACCTCAGTTTCCTTATTTGTGAAATGGAAATGATAGTCTGTGTAAGGATAAAAAGGAGGGATACATTTGTCAGTGCTTCAGAAATTTAAAACTTCTGTGCAAATGTAAGAATCAGTCTTATAGATTATCCTCCTGTATGGTTTTTTTTTTTTTTTATCTTAGAAGAGAGATTTTAATATGTTAACTTGGAGTCATGAAGAAATATGGGATATTACAGGCAGCAAGAGGGGTCCGGGAGATAGATAGATAGATATAGATATGTATATCTATAATCTGTATATATATTTGGCTGGGATAATGGGCACTTTTCATTTATTTTTATCAGAAACTGATTTTTGCCTACATGTGTAGATATTCCCTTTCTTTTGGTTGAACACAAACACATTCATTCATATAGGTCTATATATACACAAACACAATGCAGCCTTACACATGTTGGAAGGAGAAATTTGAGGATAGAATCTTTGATCTTTCCTTGAGAGTACCATGATTCTTAATGAGACAATTTTTTTGCTAGAAATTAATAGAAGAAAATAAAGACCTATTTGATTCTGCTCTGTCATTATTCTCTTTTAATCTATTTTTTTTTAAGATTTTCTTTATTTATTTGACAGAGACCACAAGTAGGCAAGAGAGGCAGGCGGGGAGAGAGGAGGATGAAGCAGGTTCTCTGAGGAGCAGAGAGCCCGATGTGGGGCTTGATCCCAGGACCCTGGGATCATGACCTGAGCCAAAAGCAGAGGCTTTAACCCATTGAGCCACCCAGGCACCCTCTCTTTGAATCTATTATGAGCAAGATGTTTTGCCCATGCTTATTGATCCACCATCTTGGATGAAGGGCCCACGCCACACAGAAAGTCTCTCATGCTTATGACCTATCATCTTGGATGAGGAATCTTTTTCAGAAATTTCATTCAGCTGATACTCTTGGAGCACCAACAATATTGCCACTGGGGATCAACTAGAGCAAGACAGACTCACCTCTGTCCTTATGATACTTAACTTTGCCATTCTGACTACTGACTAGGTGTGGTTCTAATCACTGTGAATGGAGTGGTAAACCAGATAGACAAGGTTCCTGTTCTCATGGAGATAGATAATCCACAAATAAAAATATATCAGGTGAGTTTCATAAAGAGAATCAAATCTGGTGATGAAGCATAGAGTACCTAGAGGGCAACTATAGATGGTTTGGTCAAGAAAGGCCACCTCTGAGCATGTGCCATTTAAGTCCCAGCTTGAATTACAAGAAGGAGCAAGTCATGCAAAGATTTAGGAGAATGAAAAAACAGAAGAAGTTCAGTGTAGCTGGTGCCCAATGGGCAAATAAAGGGGTAGGAGGATGAAATTCATAAGGTTAAAATTGTCTAGACTGTTGGAGGCTCTTGATTCTAAGTGTATCAGCAGAAATCTACTCATTTTAAGCAGTTAAAGTGATATGCTTTCATAGATGTTTTAAAAAGAGGGGTTGTTTATAGACAATAGATTATAGGATAGAAGTGATAGTAAACTTAGGGAGATAGGGTAGGAGGTATTTCAGTAACCCAGGTAAAAGGTGATAGAGGTTTGCTTTGGGGAATGAGTAGTGGAGATAGAAGAGGAAGTAACAGTATGTATGTCATCTATAATGGAAAATTGGATGTTGGAGTTAAAGGGAAAAAGAGGAATTTCTGTCATTGTATTTCAATATGTTTGCTCATCCATCTCTGTAGACTGTAAGCTTCTTGAGGCCAGAAACTGGCTCTTTCAATATCCCTTGCTTTTAGCACAATGTTGGGCATAATGAATGTATGTTGAACAAAGGAATAAAAGCACCCATGCATGGATACAAGACTGTAAGTAGGAACTAACTATCTTAAAAGTTATCCATTTCCTACTTAAATTTTAAAAGTCCTATATTTGTATTTATTATGTTTTTTGTTTTGTTTTTCCTCTTTGTAACTGAGTTTTAATAATACCAGAGCAGCAGGATGATATTTATATTAAAGTCAACGAACCCATGACTGTTCAGTAGGGATTTAAAAGCCTCAACCAGTGACAACTTCACTTCACCAAGGTAGATTCCGCGAACTTCATTTTCCATTTGCTTTATCCTGTTGAGGCCTGTTCCTCCTAGAAGCCTAGCTTCTGGGCACAGGCCAGTTGTAATTGGCTAAAATTGATTGCTCATTGAAAAATGACAGCTAAGTAATCAAGACTGGAAATTCAAGCTGCAAGTTCCATCAAGTCAGACCTTCTACAAAGACTACTTAGCCTAGGGAGCGCGACTCATCCAACAGGGCCTGGTGTGAGGAAGATTTAAATGGGAGCTGCTTCTCCATAGCCTTTGGAAAGCTGCTGATTCATCTTCTAAGCTGGGCCAGATCAAAAGCAAAGCTGAAGCAACTTTCTCAGGCATTTGGCCTAGAAAAGGAATGAGAGTTTGACTTATCACATAGAAATAAAATGGTTTGCAGGTTGTATCATCTCATTGAGAGTACAAAGATCCTACTGACTGCCTGTGGCCCTGCTAGGAACCTTGAAATGCCCATTTCTTCCTTGACTTAAAGCACCAGAGATTCCCCTGGAGTTGCTAATATTATGATCAGCTTCGATTAGTGTCAATGCTGATATTTCAGAATATTACAATTTTTAAACTCTGAATAGAAGTCCTTGGAATTGTAGATCCTTCTCCCAGTTAAAGAGAGGCACAGGTGAATAAATCCATTCCAAGTTCTTCCAACACCAGCCAGGGTTCTTCCACAGTCATGGTCCTGAAGCAACTGTTCAGCCAAAGGAAGAAACCTGGGCTTCCTGAGATGTGGAGCTAATAGTGCCTTAGGGTAGCTATAAAACATTCTCTGTGTGTGCATTCATTCCAGCATTCATTCACAAAGTGCCTATCAAACATCCCAGCTGTTTGTATGCAAAAATCCAGGCCTAGAGAAGGGAAAGAGACTTGCCTAAAGTTAGCCATTTGCCGCAGATCTAAGATGAGCTAGAAACTAGATATTTTAATTCTGTTTTCTTTTACCAATTCTTATACTAGCAAAATTTGCCCCTTTTGTTTAATGCACATTTTCATCATGATGTAACCATCTTCCTAATCACAGAACAAGATGTACCAGCACTACTTTAATGAGGAGAAGCCGTTTTATAGTCGGTCTCCCATCATTGGCTTTGTAGAAGCTTGAAGAATTAACAGTAAATCACTTTTGTTTATATCTGGTGGGTTTAGGAACATCAGAGTAAGAAGCAGTGGAGACTCAGAAATCTGGAGCTAGCTAATTCAAATTCGTACCTTCCATGGACATGTGAAGAAAGAATTTGCTAAGGTACGGAACATCATACTTTAATTCCAGGACTCTCCCTCCTCTAAAGATTTTTTAGAGCAGTTTCACACTAAATGAGAAGACTAGCCCAAATTAAGAAACACAGAGACTTGCAGTTTTCTATTACCTACTAAAACCAGTCTAAATAAGTGGATATCCTTGGTTGATTTCATTGAAGTAACAGATGAGAATGTTATGGAATGAACACATAATTAAAAATATAAGTGCATGTGCACCTAATTTCTATGAGAATGTGTGAAAAATAATTTTCTTTATGGTTTCTTAAGCATTTCTTCTGAAAACCTTAAAATGCTATTTTGTTTTAAAAACTTGGCTTTTATACAGGAGGCATTTTAGCTTACGACTTAAGTTAAATTGAAATCAGAATGATCCTGTTCCAACACTTACCAGCTATTTAGCCCTAGGAAATTTTATCAATATTGTGGAGTCTCAGTTTTTTCCATAGTAAAATTGGCATAATAATACCAACTTTGGTATTTTAGATATTTTGCCAACTTTGTAGGATTTTTATAAGATTTTAATTAGGCGATACATGGTAAGTGCTTAGTGCACTGCCTCTCACATAGGTGTGAAACAGTGCTCAATGAAAACCAATATTATTATTATACTTATTAACACTAATATCAGACATTTCAAATATTGACTGCTCACTTTCACACTATCACAAATTTCCTCGTAGCAGAAGGTGACAAGAGCAAAGTAAGTAAAGGATACCACCACAGTAGATACTGATAATGGTGAGCCTTGTTAGGAAAGTGACATACAAATGTTATACAACACCCCCTATCCCTAGCCAGGTCTGGAACAGTACTCACTAATTAAACACAAATATATCTTAGCAGATACAAATCCAACTCTTTAAATGAGAGACTGGGTTCTCATTCCCAAAAAAGCTTCTATGAATTTTGAGTTATTTAAAACCACCTACCTGAACGGGCATGAGTCCCTCGTTGACATCTTAGGCCATTATTTTGATATACGGCTCTTTCCAAAGCTCTGTCTCAGTGTAACCTATGTCCCTGCCAGCCTGCAGGCCGGTCACACTCTCGCCCTATTGACTTGCCAAGGGGAATTATTTACTTGGCACCAATTATATGCTCTGCACTATACGGCATTTGGTGATAATAATAGCTTGGGTTTATTTGGTAACTTCCCTCCAAGGAGTTGAGAGGATGTTCAGATGCGCAGATAAACTGCCATATTTTCTCCTTACAGCCCTTGGCCTCCTACAGACCACTTCGGGGTGCTGATAATGTGGAGATGTACATTGGAGAAAAGGACAGTGGGAATGCAGATGAAGAATGGAAGAAGAGAAAGGAAGGAGAGAACAGACAAGAGGAGCAGGGAACAGACAAACAGGGAAAGAATTCTATTTTCAGTGCTGCAGGAAGGCAGAATCTATCTTTCACTGATGTTACAGGGAACCTGCAAAGTTAGAGATACCTCCCAAATATGTCACCCTTATTTCCTCTGGGATCCAAATCCTCATCCTGGCATTTAAGTTTCATCCAACCTATATAACGTTCTCTCTTTTGTCTTCAATCTTGTTTGAATTAGACCAACTCCAGGACCTAGAATTCCCTGTCTTGCAAGGAAAACTTGAATTAAAATGAACTCCTGAATAAGTCATCATAATCTTAATTATAAAGTATGGGCCCTGGAAAGGATGAGAGTGGATGGCAACGGTCTTGTCACCACCCCAAACAGTAATGGCTTCTCTGATAAGTGAGCCAGTTGGTTCTTAAACACCTGTGGCTCTGGTGATGCCCATTAAGAGGCTCTGGCTGTAAGGAAGATCTTCCTTATTTTGTACTTCAAATCTGTTTTCCTGTAATGGCTAGTGATAGGGAACACTTCCTGGCCCTGTTCTGTGTGTTTTACATACCTGATTTCCAAGCCCCCGAATAATTTTGAAAGATACATCTCTTTACCCTCCTCTCTCTTTACCCAGAAGAAAAGAAGGCTCAAGGAGGCTAAATGGCTTGTCTAATCTCACAGTTTGTAAGTGTTAGAGCCATTAGTCAAAGCCAAGTCTATAATTCTGTATTATCTTGCCACTTTTTTCCTCTTCAAATTTTTATTCAAATTCTAGTTAGTTAACATACAGTGCAATATTGGTTTCAGGAGTAGAATTTAGTGATTCATCACTTACGTGAATACCCAGTGCTCATCATAGCAAGGGCCCTCCTTGATGCCCATCACCCATCTCGCCCATCCCCCACCCACTTCCCTCCATCAACCCTTAGTTTGTTCTCTATCTTTGAGTCTCTTATGGTTTGTTCCCCTCCTTTCTCCCCCGTACCCCCATATGTTCATTTGTTTTGTTTCCTTTTTCTTAACCTGTTTTTGTTTTTTAAATATGAATGAAATCACATGGTATTTGTCTTTCTCTGACTTGTTTTGCTTAGCATAGTGCACTCTAGTTCCTTCCACAGTGTCATGAATGGCAAGATTTCATTCCTTTTGATGGCTGGTAATGTTCCATTATATATGTATCACATCTTCTTATCTATTCATCGGTCAGTGGACGTTTGGCCTCTCTCCATTGTTTGGCTATTGTAGATATTGCTGTTATAAACATCAGGGTGCACATACCACTTCAAATCTGTATTTTTGTGTCCTTTGGGTAAATACCTAGTAATGTAATTGGTGGATTGTAGGTGGCTCTATTTTTAACATTTTGAGGAACCTCCATACTTTTTCGAGAATGGGTGCACCAGTTTGCATCCTTACCAACAATACACCACTTGTCACTCTTTAACTGATGGCATTCCCTTCCTCTTTAGCTATCAAAACCCCACTTACTTTTAAGTTTACCTTAAATCTTGATTTTTCTATGAAACCTTCTTTTGACTACCCCATCTTGTGGTGGTCAATTTTCTATTATGAGACACCTCAGCAATTTAGTTCTATAAAATTCTTATGGCAGTTATCCATAAGATCCTGCATCATGGAATCTCTTCTACAACGAACCTAAACTTTATTTAAATATTGTTTGATTATTTAGACTCATGGAACACCAGAAGTAGAAGAGAGGTAAGGGATAATAAAAATGACAATAGTTGGTATTTATGAATAATTACTATGAAAGATTACTCTAAGTGACTTACTTGCATTAATTCATTTAATCCAAACAAAGCCTTGTGATGTATGCACATATATTATTTTCATCTTACAAATGGAAAGAGAAATACAAAGATATTAGTTAAATTTCTCATGATTAACAGCTATGGATTCAGTTCAGTTGAAACAGACTTGAAATAAAAAGTTATTTTTTTCTTAAATTTGTCAACAAAACCTCATCTAACATGTACCGATTTTGTGGCAAAGCTTGATCTGACGTGAGATCAGGCTATAATTATTATATTTTACTTAAGGTTAATATTCATATATTTTGCTGCAGAAATATTTGTGTTTCATTCTTGAATACTGCTCCAGACCTTGCTAGGGTTGGGGGACGTGTGTGTTATATTTGTATATTACTTTCCTAACCCTTCCCTTACAGCCATGCATATCTGATATTTGGAAACACATCTGCCCCTAAAGCCTCTTTTTTTTTTTTTTTCCTGTGCACAAAGGTGTTTTTATTAAAACATGGGAACAGGACCTGTGGGCAGAAAGAGCTGCACAGGGATTATGAGGAAGGATTGATTATATAGTTTTAAATTGGGGGGGTGGGTGGGTAGAGATAAAGGAAGTTTCCAAAAAGGATTTTCATATGTTAAAAAGACTTAAGGGATCCTGGAGTTCTGGCTATTGTTCAACTAATGTTGCTTTTTGCCCCTGAAGGATTTTGCAGAAAGAATTTAGATCTCTAGTTAGTGGTAAAAGAGCCACGTTTCAAATCTATTAGATACTAGAGCCTGGATTCACAACAAGGACATTATCTTTTTAACCCTTCCCTGTAAAATATAGGAAAACCAAGTCAAGGAAGAGCAGTGAATGGACTAATATACAGGTGATAAAATATATTTTTCATATTTCAGCAGGCTCTCAAAGGGGATACTCTTTCTGTGTTCATGTCTTGTCTGTCTCCCATCTGAATTCCTTGCTCTTTGGGGAGCAAGACAGTAATGGAAATGCAGACATTTCCTCCCGGGACCCACCATGGCACAGTGGTTAGGGAAACCCAGGCTTTGTGGTCACAGGAACCTGTGGTTGAATGGTGGCTTCACCACTTACTGTCCACTTTGTATCTGGGGCCGTGTCCCCAACCATAAAACACAGTGAAGACAGCACTGTAGGGGCTGAGGGAATGATGGATTTAAATGTAGACAGAGCAAAAATTAAACAAATGGAAATTTTTCTTCTTAATGAATTTTTGATGGTTGAGTGAACCTGACCGGCTTTGGGATTGCCTTCTCTTATACTCTCCTGGTATTAGCAGGGACAACCTGAGTTAGTGTTTAAGTTATTAATTTGTTATTGGGCCTTATTCAGGTCTTGCCAGCTTTAGTTCTTAGGTTTCTCATTTGTCAAATGGTAGATTAGTTAGCCTGTCTCTTAAGTTTATTCTAGTGTTGGTGGTTTATGATTTTATTCCTGGAAGCATAGCAATTATAATATATGACTCTAGACTTCTTTGAAAGATTGCTTTTGTTGTTATTGTTTGCCAAGATAGGCATTGTACTTTAACATAGGACATAACGAACTGTGGATAATTGATCCCAACAATGAGAAGAGCAGTGGAGAGGGCCTTGCTTTGTTTTGTTTTGTTGGTTTTTATTGCTGTTCTTTTTTAACTGTGGTAAAAAGCACATGACATCTACTCTTTTGAATTTTAGAGGGAACAGTATTGTTAACTACAAATACAGTGTTATACAGATCTCTGAAACTTTCCGTCTTCTATGATTGAAACTTTGTATCTACTGAACATCATCTCCACTTTTCTCCTTCCTCCCAGGCCCTGATGACCATCATTCTACTTTCTGCCTCAATGAGACTGACTACTTCACATACCTCGTAGAAGTGGAATCATATGGTATTTGTCCTTCTGGAGACTGGCTGGTTTCACTTAGCGTAATGTCCTCAAGGTTTATCCATGTTGTAGCACGTGATGAGATTTCTTTCCTTTTATGGCTGAATAGTGTTTCATTGTATGTGTTTGCCACATTTTCTTCAGCCATTTGTCTATGAATGGACATTCGGGTTATTTCTAGCTCTTGGCAATCGTGAATCATCCTGTTCCGAACATGAGAGTGCATAGATCTCAGGAACTTGTGTTCAGTTCTTTTGGATAAACATCCAGAGGTGAGATTGCTGGATCTTATGGTAGATGTATTTTTAATTTTCTGAGGAATCTCTGTACTGTTTTTCATAGTAGCTGCACCATTTTACATTCCTACTGATGATGCGCAAGGATTTCCTTTTCTCTACATCCCCACCAACATGGGTTATTTTTGTTTTTGTTTGTTTGTTTGTTTGTTTTTTAGTGGCCATTATAACGCATCTGGAGTGATACATTATTGTGGTTTTGCCTTGTATTTCCTTGATGATCAGTGTTGACATTTTTCATAGACCTACTGGCCATTGGAGAAATGTTTATTTAAGTCCTTTGCTTGTTTTTAAATTGGGTTGTTTTTTCACTATTGAGTTGTAGGGGTTCCTTATACATTTTGAGTATTAACCCCTTACTAGAGATGTGATTTGCAAATATTTCCTCCCATCCTATAGGTTGCCTTTGAGGGAGTCATGGTTTTGAAACAAGAATACTTAATCTTGTCTTCCTTCTTTCTCTAAAACCTTATGGTTAGTAGTCAAACCCTTAACCTTTGTTACCTCAGTCTTCATATCTGTCAAAAGGAATAATAACACCATTCTGAGCTGTTTTGTTATCTTGTGAGTACCACATGACTTAATATTTACTAAAATACTCTGCACCATTCACTTAAATTATTGGCATTTTATTTACCCTTATCACATTTCCACTCATGTAGTAGAGTTGATAGAAAGCTAGTTTATCTTAAATTTCCCCATAACAAGAGTTACAGAGAAGATCTTTTCACATTCTCTATTAGATAGTAGGGGATATGCTGTGTGTAACTTTTGCAGTGCCCTATCATTCATCTCTCCAATTATTTATCCATGCATCCAACCACCCAGTTAAGGATATTTAACTTACCATAGTTATTATCATCAAAATAATCACAATGGAATTTTAAATAATTATTATAATTGTAATAATGATTTACATGGACATGGTGCTTTACAGTTTACAAAGCCCTGTAGTCTGCATTATCAAAGCACTCTCGAGAGACAGCTGTTTTTCCCTATGATATGGCTGTTTACAGAAGGTAGCCCACATAGCCAAAGTTTGAGCTGTAACTTTGCTAATGAGAAGCAGAAATGGCTGTCTTAAGTAATTATTTATCTCTCTCTAACACATTTATCATCTAACTTGTATCCTCATGTTAATATCATCTAGGTAGTTAGAGGAAGTGGTTAATTACTTAGGAGGTACCTGAGGCCCACAGAAAGTCCATGACTTGACTAAAATTACATAGAAATTTCATTGCAAGGCTGGATCTCATGTCTGAGTCTCCTGATGCTGTCCCTCTCCAGACTCTGAACCCCTCTACTGCTTATGAACCCCAGCGTCCCCCGTCACAAGGCATCCTTGTTTACCTCATGCCAGAGAGCTACCAACACTGGCTCCTTGCCACCTCTTCCCCTGCAGTGCCTCAGATGAAAAAAACCCATGTCTCTCTTCTCCATGTCCTAACCCCATTCTGTCACTCCTGCCTGCATGCTGGTGAAGTATGCTTTTGGCTGGGGGAAGAAAATTTGCAAGCCGCCAACCCAGAGATGGTCCAGTCGGGGGCTGGAGCAGGCATTGGACCAGATTCCAGTGGGGGGGGAGAATTGTTCTCTGGGGAGAACCATTGCCTTCGTTGTCTCTGTACTGAGAAAGGTCACCTTCTTTTATATGACGGTTTCCTTAAATCCATTTGATAATGGATTTAATACACACACAGTACTTATATATACTCACAGGTACAAAAGTCAGTGTAGTAGCCTATAAGGATCACAATGTAATGAAGAAACAGTCACATGCATGAGTGCAGTCTTACCATTTCAACACATAGGCAAACTGAGGCCTCCTAAGTCTGAAGGGACTTGCCCAGTAGAATAGTCATACCTTTGATCCAGGGGCAGAGCCAGCTCAGACCTCAGGGAAACCTTGGTTGATGCTGCATAGAAAACGTACACCTACCAAACATCTTCCCAGCAGCTTGTGTGTCTCCTTAAGAGCACTTAACAAAAACTGAAACTGCATATTCCTTCCCATTTGGTTTATTGTTTTTCTCTTCCACTGGATGAGGAGCTCCTTGAGGGGATGAACTGCGTTGGTCTTGTTTACTGTACCATACTTAGTGTTTAACATGAGATACCTAGCATACAGGGACCTCTTACTAAATACTCGTTGACTGGGTGAACAAATCGATGACTATATTAATGATAAATTAATAAAGCAGCTAGGAATGGAACCTGAGTTTAGAGATTTCAGAGTAGTAGCCTCCCCTTAGAGCAAGCTGTCCCTCCATATTTTATATCTGCTAAGATATTTTCTATTTAACGATGGCACAAATGCATTTTTCATTCATTTTATGTGCAAAGGCAAAAGGTCCCCTTGCTTTTAGGATGACAAATACAAAGTGATTTAAGATTATATAGTATATTCAGGACTGGAACAAGACCAAGGATTGGTCCAAAGCTGGTGAAAGGGTCTGACAGCACAGCTGACTGACTCAGGAAAGCTGGCTGTTCCCAAAGATTTTTTTCTATACTTCATAAAATCATGTTGGGTTAGTGTTCACCCTAAAGGCCTCATTTTGACTTAATCACCTTCTGAAAGATCTTATCTCCAAAGACTTACATTCTGAAGTATTGGGGATTAGGACTTATGAGTTTTGAGGGGACATAATTCACCCCAAAGCACTGTTCTAGGCCTGTGGGGTTGAGAAGAGAAGTGAGAGATCAGGCCCTGTAATGGGTAAATCTGATTGGTAGAAGTAGAGAGGATGAGGAAGGTGGTCCTAGGGATGGGAAAGCAATCTCGCTTGCAGAATTTAAGGATTCTGTACTCTTCTTTCCCCTTCTTGGACACACTTTGAGTCCTCCTGTGTTTCCATGAAATGAGATAGTATTGAATGTAAGCCTTTCATGCAAGGCCAAAAAAATCAACTGAACAGATACATATTGAAGACATAATGGAAGATCATTATTGTTTAACTTTCTCTGAGGCAGCCATGAATAGAATAGGGGTGTACACCAAGAAATCTAAACTGAAGTCCTTGCTTCTACTTTTTTACTGTGATGTGGATACACAGAATGCTGACAAAGGAGAGCGACCAAAAATTTAAAACTGATAAAACAGTAATAGACACTTAAATGTACCAACTACGTGCCAGGCACTGATCTAAGTGCTTGACATGGTACGGCAACCTGTGTGGCACATGCTGTTATTATACTCATCGTCCAAAGAGGAAGTTGGTACAAAGAGGTTGAAGTTACTTCGTTGAGATCATCCAGCTAATTCAGTAGTACAGCTGGGAATTGACCGCAGGCAGTCTGACTTTAGAGCTCTGCACTAAGTGAAGAGTTCAGGAAAATGGAGACTTTTCTAGAAGCATCAATTTTCAGCTATGCCTTAAGTTACCATTTGGAAATGTGCTCCTTCTGCATGAAGCATCCAAGTAGATCTAGACACCATGGCTGAGGAGATGTGGTGTTAAGCAGTTACAAACTCAGTATTATGAGATGCTTTGAAATAATTCAGCAAAGATCAGGCTACCGTAGCAGCCAGAGGTGACTGCCTATACCTAATATCCATGTTCCCTTTTTCTTTGCTTATAAAACTATTATTTGGGGGCACCTGGATGGCTCAGTGGGTTAAGCCTCTGCCTTCGGCTCAGGTCATGATTCCAGGGTTCTGAGATCGAGGCCCGCATGGGGCTCTCTGCTCAGTCAGGATCCTGCTTCCCGCACCCCCCCACGCCTGCCGCTCTGCCTGTTTGTGATATCTCTCTGTTAAATAGATAAATAAATAAGTAAATCTTATTAAAAAATATTAAAATTTAAAAATTAAAAAAATAATAAAACTATCCTTTGTTCAGAGACAGTGGTCCAACTCTAAGGCGTGGCTCACAATTGGTCAAGGCCAGTTTGACAATCCCATACCCCTCCATCAGTGATTGGTTTAAGGATGGGCACGTGATCCTTTTCTGACCTATGAGATATTAGAGAAGTCTTCTGGGGCCTGGAGAAAGTTTTCCACCTTGATTAAAAGGGAGAGACACATGAGGAGAAAGCCTCTGGTGTATACCACTTTTCTGTTTGCTTTGATAGTATCAGATGACAAAAAGATAATTGAGCCATGAAAAAAACCATCACCAATTTCCTGCGAGATGGAAAAAGCCTTGGCCCTTGGTGACTCTACTGAGCCATTAACCAACCCTGGTGCCACCTCACTCAGGTTTCTCGTTAAGTGAGATGTTAAGATTCGTGGTGCTTAAGTATGCTGTTACTTGTGGCTCAAATCATCCTGATATAGCTAGCTTGGAAGATAATGAGCAACATGTCCTTAGAGATATGCAAGCAGAATCTGGAGGCCCACTTATCACGGATATTGTAGCAGGGCCTCAGGCTTTAGATGAGGTTTTTACCAGAGGACAATTAAGGTCACTTTCACGGCAAATAGTCTGTGATTGTCTTCATGACCCTACCCAACCCTGGCACAAGTCACTCTGAGTGACGCCCCAAGTCTGTACGCGTTGAGCCGGGCTGGCAGCCACGCTTGACATTCTCTATGAGTCACTTGGAGTGCCAGGCCCTTGTAAAAAGGCAGAGGCTGTGATGTCACAGCTCCTCCAATGACACAGCATCAGGGGACAGCCAGAAATAGACATGTAGAAGCCCTTGACACTGGGGCTCTCTTGTACTCTGACACAGTCACATTTCTCTTAGCTTAGATACCAGGCTGCTGGAGAATGGGAGAACCAAAATAGACTGGATGTCCAGTCACCCTCCTAGAATTCCCCATCTGCTCTGACGAAGTTCTGGAGACACCCAAGGTGAAACTTGTCGAGCAGAACGTTGAGAATATGACAGACATTTAGCTGGGCTTTGATTCCTAGTCATAGTGGCCCATTCCCATACGAAAACCCTGAGAAAATGTCTTGAGTCAGCTTTGTCCTCCATGCATTCCTGAGATCTGATGTTGGGAAGTTGGAGACTATGGTCAGTTTCATCTCTGGCTTCTTGGTGCCATGGGCTGTTGGTTGTCACTGCTGAATGGAGCAGTCAAACCCTGTAGAATCAGGCCAGCCATTTGATGGAATGCAGAGGAGCTGTAGACCTCTGGCACTTCTGGTTAGAAATAGTTTTTACATAATACTGATAATCATGGCGGCAGCTAGTGTTCGTTGGGATTTCGGGAGGTCAGTAGATAGTACCTACCTTCTTCCCTAAGGCTGAACCAACTAAGATATAGGTGTAAGAATCAGAAAAACGGATCTGAAAATGTCGTAGCTATCATTGAGGCAAGTTAGTTTGGGGGATTTGGCTTAAGAATGAGACAACAATGGATATCTTAATACTACACCCTAGAAGAGAACATTCTGAGACTGGTGTGGTTGGACAACCACGGTCCTCCTCTAAAGAGAGTGGGAATCTTCTTTGTACAGCCTCATGCATGGCTGAAAACAGACCCCAAAGGACCGTTCCAAGAGCAGTCTGATCAATTTCTCCCTTGGGAAGTGTGAGAGTGGGAAGAGGGGCCAAGAGCATTGGTCTAGCTGATGTCCTTGCCCATGGAATCGTGATGCGTGGGAAGTGTTTCTCCCATCCATATTGGCTGAGTCCTTAATATTTGCTAGGTACTGTGCCAAGGGTCTGCAGAGCCTATTTAGTTTAACTGTCTTTCAACTTTATGGGGAAAGTACCTAGGACTATCTTCATCTTACAGATGAAAAAAAGGTCAGGGGCTCCTCTCAGGTGACGCAGCCAGTATGTGGTGAGATGAGATCCAGACGGAGGTTGGGATGAGGCTGGAGCCTACCTCACCAGCATCATGTTGCAGTGTCTCCTTCCCATTACTGCTGTGAGGAGATGGAGGAGCCCAGCGTTCTTGATCAGGAGATTTGGGTTCTGGCCCAGGCTCTGCCATTTCTTAGTCTCCACAGCTGTGGTGTTTTCACCTGCAAAATAGGGATTGTTGGGCCTCTTCTGAGGAGCAAAGCAAGTCCCTATGAGGGTCAGGTGAGATCATGGGCATTAAAGGATGTTGTGACCGGCCAGCCCAGAGCACAGATGTCATCAGAGTGCAGGATAGCTGAGTTCCGTTCCTGCCTTCCATAAAAGCGTCCTCAGGGATGTGGTCCAACCACTTGACTCCGGGTTCCTCAGTTTTGCCATCTGTAAAATGAGAGCCCTAGTCCTCAACTTACTAACTTCTCAGGTGTTGTGGTGCTTAAAGGGGGGTAGTGTAAAGAAAATGCTTTCTTTGTGTAATGTAGAAATGCAGAAGAATGGTGAGGGCTGTTATTTTGTGTGATGTGGTGTTGTGGGCAGTTTTATTTTTGTGATAAAATTGTTTCCTAGATTCTCATAAACCCATTTGTCTAAAGAATTTAAATACAGATACATTTAGCTTTGCATCTCAGGAATTGAGCATTGAAAATAAAATACTCAAAAAAAATCTTCAGCTAATTCAAATAATTCCACTTGGAAGCAATAACAAATACCAGCTTTGTACTCAGTCTTACGTGCTAAGGGGCATAAAGTTAAAATGCCAAACCCATGCGGCGCTTACCATGTATCTAGTACTGTTTTAAATGCTTTAAATATATTAATATATTAGTATATTTAATGTTCACAGCAAACTGTGAGGAGGCACGTTTCTATCTGCATTTTAGAGGCAAAGGGCAAGGGAACAGAAGCTCGGGGAGGTTCAGTGACATTCCCAGGCTCTCCTGAATAGAAGAACCACAAAATCTGAACCTAAGCGGTCTAGATCACAATCTGTGTTCTTCACTAGAATAGAAACACAGTCCCTGTCTTCACACAGCTTGCAGAATGGCTCACAGACTAGCGGAGAGGCATGAGTTGCATAGAGAAATTAGAAAGCAAATACAAGACGTTGATGTACTAAATTATGTGTCAAAGGATGCTGTCTGGACTACAGGCTAATAAAAAAAAAAAGATACAAAATAGAGCAAGGTAGTGGAAATGATATGGGAGAGGGGATGTGTGACCTGGGCCTTTTAGGGCAGTCAGTTCTGAATAGATAGGTGAAATGGCAGGGACCATCCCCGTGGTCCTAGGCTCTGTCTAATGGGACTTGTTACTCGAGAAAGCATTGGTTAGAAAACATCACTAAAACAGAAGAGAGATACGTATCAAAGAAGACAGCTCTAGGAATAAACAAAGGACACTATTCCAGACCACTTCCTTAATCATGTGGCAATTTGTGCCTCAGTGTCTTCCTTTGTGAGATATGGCTAGGAATTCCTGTTTGGCCTTCCTTACAAAGTAAACGCATGTTGGAAATCAGCATGTATACATACATATACAGTGGGATAATATTTTGAACAAATTATTCATAGTTTTATCTTTTGCCTTCCCAACGATAGGAGCTTTGCCCTAGTTGCCCAGAGAAAGAAAGGGGGAGGGGAGGGCTGCCAGAGGAGGGATACTGACCAAAAGGAGCATCCGCACCAAATCAGGTTGTCAGTCTTTAAAGCAGATTGCTGAAATTCCTTCAGCTCCTGTTTAGCATCTCAGGGGCAAGCTCTATGTCAGGAGGGCCACTGTGGAGGAGGCTGCCCCCTTCTGGCTTCAAAAGTGAGGGGGATACAGGAGTGTGAGGAGACAGGGTCCTAAGCATCTCATCTCGATGCTGGCTTTGGCACAGGGGGCAGGAGGCTCAGTAGATAAACTGGGGCAACACTGAGTGTAAGTTTGCTTTGTCACCAGCCTGGGACACAAGATGGACCTGCTCATCCTGCACGGCACGATCTGTTTCCCAAAGTGCCTGGCAGTGTTGGGGTCTTGCTCCAGTGGGTTACGGTGGTTGGGGCCAGCTGGCCCAGCCACGAAGACCTCAGGTCAGACCTACCAGGTGGGGAGAGTGGAGTTCCAGCCAAACCTTAGAAAAACCTGCTGCTAGCCATAGGCAAGAGGAGGCCCAGGTAGGCAGGGTCCCCCAATCTGAGTCCTGGTGGAGGTAAGAGAGCCAATGAGAGTAAATGTCATGGCAGCTTCCATTTCTGCTGTGCAAGCCAGAGGGGCAGGCGGAAACCATGTGGACATGGGATGGGACCTCTGGACAAGAAGGAGCAGGAGGCTATCCCCCTACCCAGCAAATCACCACAAATATTTCTAAGTCACATATCTCTCTCTGTCTCCACACTCACCTTACACCCAGAATTTATCTTGATGGAGAAGCAGGGAGAGGTTATTTGAGAGATGAAAAAATTTTTATTCTAGGGAGACTGACACTACCTGAAACGACTGTTTAGATAATAAGAAAAGACAGAATTTAAACTAGATTGATCATTTAGTTCATTTTTCTACCAACTGTCAGATGGGAGTTATAGACCATTGAAAGCTCAGTTACAGACAAAATAAATTCATTTTCTGTCTTTATCTAGGCTGAAGTGTGAACCAAATTTTGTGATCCAATTATGTTCAATGTTATTGTTGTTAAACATTTCTAACGAGAGTAGCAATGTCTACATATTGTGTTTTTAAATATTTAAGTGGCCTTAAACTTTGCTTGGAACAAGATAATATATGTAAAAGTGCCTGGCACATATTAAGTGCTCGTGAATATTAATTATTTTAGTGTTGCTTGGGGTCAATGTCAGGAAACATAACAAGCATGTTCTTTGGATCATAGCTCTTGGTTCTGCATTTAGAGCCTGGATGTGGGGCAAAAGGGACCCAGCAGAGCATTGGTGCTTTTCTTCTGTGTGAGGATGTAAGGAAGTATGGTCCAGAACAGCGGTTCCTAAACATGGTCCTGCATCAGAATCATCTGGACAGCTTATTTAAAAATAAAGATTATTTCTCCTCTGTTTCTCCTTGTGATTATGATTCAGTATTCCTGGGGAGGTGCCAAGGCATCTTTGGTAAACCATTTAAAATCTGTTCAGATGGCATTGTTAATGCCAAGAGGCGCTACGGTACATTTTTGATTATTTCTTCTTTCTTTGTTGTTGACTCTTACACATGCGTGGGTAGACTAGAGAAAGTCAGGTTTGATTTTTTGTTTTTGTTTTTGTTTTTTTTAAGTTTCTGTCTATAATAAAGTTCTGTGCCTACCCAGCTCTGTAAATTCCCCAAATTTCAAAACAAAACAGGTGAGAGGGATCATGAGGGTTTTCGTTTGTTTGTTTGTTTGTTTGGTTGGTTGGTTGGTTTTTTGAAGGAGAGTGGGGGTCAGATCAAAGAAAATGGCATCTTCTCTTTACTTGAGCAGGACA
The DNA here is from genome assembly GCF_002288905.1 of Enhydra lutris kenyoni. Taxonomy (NCBI): domain Eukaryota; kingdom Metazoa; phylum Chordata; class Mammalia; order Carnivora; family Mustelidae; genus Enhydra; species Enhydra lutris. Next base: position 35,066,378 of record NW_019154089.1, on the reverse strand, counting down.
CTACATCTCTATGCCAAAAGCAAAGATTGGGTGGGAGTGAAAATCCGTAATCTCGGCAGAGCCATTTCCTTATTTTTCTCTCCTTCTTATTCCTGTTTTCAGGTCCCAGAGGTATATTGCTCCTATCAACTCTCAAACAGAGCGTTTTTACTGCAGCACAAACTGCAAAGCAGGCAAGGTGTGTGCGAGCATTCCTATAAGAGAATCTTCTTTCTTTGGGGTCCTAGCACTTTGATCCCATTTTTAGGGTGCTGTTGCCGGCAAGGGGCCTCCCAGCACTTTCTGAGTCATCCTTTTCTGCTGGTCACCTGACCAAACGATGCCCTGGCTGAAGCTGGCAAATGGCCATTGTGCTGAACATAATTGTTCCAGTAAAACATGGCTGATTAGCATAGAAATCTCCATAAGCCTTTCTATTCTAATTTTGCTGTTAGAATTCTGGCCCCTCTCAGAGGTCATGCTAACCTAGTTAAGGCTCTTGGAGAAAATGCTGTCATTCCGGCTCATTGCATTTGCATTAAAATATATTGTCCTTCAGCTGACATGCTAACCAGCAACCCATCATCTGCAACTTTCTGCAGAAACTAAACCGCGGGGGCATCATCCATTGTTTAAGCTGGAATCCGGAAGGCTTGGTGGAAATATATGATGGAGCACTAGAATTTCAAGGTCCTTGAAGTTCTGGCTGTGCCTACTTCATTCTGGATCAAGTGAAAAGATTTGATGAAAAGCAGGTTATTGCAAAGTGAGGGATGCTGACTGTGGGGGTCCCTCTGGTGTCACACCCCACAGAGATAACAAGGTATTGTGCAAGCATGAATGCCAGAGTCAGACTGTCTGGTTGAAATTCTTGCTCCACTGGGTACGATGTTTGGAGATTTGGGCAGGTTACTTAGCTTTTTCGTGCCACACTGTATATTCCTGTAAAACAGGAGTGATAATAAAATAGTACATATCTCACTGGGTTGCCGTGGGATGATTTCTACCTTTGCCAATATTACTTTCCAGAGAGAGAGCCTGATTAATGAGTTACCTATGACTGAAGGTCCAAGAAGACGGTGGGAAATTGTTTTTCAAGAATATTCTAGATTTGTTTTTATTGATTAGGAGGTTCTAAATTGCTTAGAACAATACCTGACACCACACAAAAAGCGTGTAATAGTGTAATTTATATTGTTGTGATTATTACTATGATTTCCATCTGTACTAACTTGTATTATCTTGCTTAAATCTCATGATGACTTTTTGAGAAAGTTATTATGATTATCCCATAATGAGAAAATTAAGGCTGACAGAGGGTAGCTAACTTCCTCAGTGTCACCTAGCTTATGTGTGGCAGAAGCACAGTTTGAACCAGTTACATAGGCTCTAATTCTTATTTGCTTGACTTGATTTGTCATAGCCTGTGTCTCTCAAAGCAGTTGCAGAACTATGAGAAATCTGTTGGTCTGTCAGTTGATTTCTTTTGACTTGTACACTTGAGATCATTTTCTTTTCTTAAGGGAGGGTTGGACCTCTCCAATGTTTAGACGTGGGCAGTGGTCCTTGACTATGACACATTGCAATGGACTGAAGTTTTGTATCCCCCTCCCGCCCCAAATTCATTTGTTGTGCTCTTAACCCTTGATATGATGGTATTTGGAGGGATAGGACCTTTGTGAGCTGATTGGGTGACAAAGGTGGGGCCCGAATGGACTTAGTGCCCTTAAAAGAGAGACCCTGAACACTCCTTCACTCCTTTAGCTACGTGAGCTTACAGTAAGGAGACTCTTATCTGTGAACTAAGAGATCATTCTCACAAGATCTCGAATCTTCGGTGCCTTTATGTTGAACTTTCCAGCTTCCAGAACTATGAAAAATAAACATTTATCACTGAAGAGTCCCAGCTGTGGTATTTTAGAAGATCAGCCTGGACTGACTGAGGCACATATCCCGGTCCCTAGGAATTCCCTGAGTTCAGCTGTCACTCATTATTTCTTGACCTTGAGAAAGTGTCCACTTCACTTTCAGTTTCAGGAAGGACTGTGTCTAATAGTTCCTCAAGAAAGCATCTAATTTAAAAATATTCATACAGGGGCGGGGTACCTGTGTAGCTCCGACTGTTGACTTCAGTTCTGGTAATGATCTCAGGGTCATGGGCTTGAACCTCACATTGGGCTCCATGCTGAGCATGGAGCCTGCTTAAAATTTCACCCACCCCAATTGCACACTCTCTTTCTCTCTCTCTCAAAAAAAATTAATAAATAAAAAAATAAAATAACAAAATACATTTAAATAATATTCTTACAGAAAAGGGAAAATCTATACTTTAAATAAAATTAAGCTTAAAAAAAGATCAGAGTTGGAAGAAACTGTGAAGATCATTTAAACTAACTCTTCCGCTTTGTATCTGAGGCAGAGATGAAGGGAAAGGATGAGAATTGTCAGCGTTTACTTGACTAACTATTGTCAAGGTGGCTAAGAGTGTAGATTCTGGAGCAAATGGCTTAGGTTTGATTTCCAGGTCTATTCCTTCCAGCTTTGTAACCTCCTTAATGCCTCAGTTACTTCATCTGTAAGTGGTGGTAATAATGGTCTTTACTCTTGGGGCTGTGGTGAGGATTAAGTTGACAACACTGGGGACTGAGCCCAGATGGCCTAACTCCTTGACTAGTCCTCTTTTTATTTCCCTAAATTTTTTTCCATTAAGATCTTCTTTGTGTCTATCTGAGGTTCATTTGCTTTTAGTTTGACCCAGGCCCACTTGTTCTATTTTCAGTCTGGATGTATATGTAGTCACACATCATGATCATGGGATTCTAAGATCAGATCATGTAGACTGGGATTGAATTCCAACTTTACCACATATAGTTAGTTAGCCTCCTTATACCTCTGTTTTTGTTTTTGTTTTTGTTTTTTTTCATTTGTAGACTAGGGTTAGAAAGTCATATGTACCAAAGCTTCTGCATAGCAAAGGGAATAATCAGCAAAATAAAAAGGCAACCTGCAGAATGGGAGAAAACATTTGCAAACCATATGTTGGATAAGGAGTTATTATCCAAAATATATAAGGAACTCCTACAACTCAGTAGAAAAAAACCCAAATAACCCGATTTAAAAATGAGCAAAGGAACTGAATAGACATTTCTCCAAAGAAGATATACAAATGGCCAACAGGTACGTGAAAATGAGTAATCAACGTTACTAGTCATCAAGGAAATGCAAATCAAAACCATAATGAGATATCACCTCATACCTGTTAGGATGGCAATTTTATATATAGAGATATATATAAAATTTTATATAATTATATATAGTATTATATATACATATATAATGTAATATATATGGTAGAGAAAAGGAAACCCTTGCACACGGTTGGTGGGAATGTAAACTGGTACAGACACAGTTTATAATTAATTTAGGATACAGCATGGAGGCTCCTCAAAAAATTAAAAATAGAAGTACTCTGTGATCCAGCAATGCCTCTACTGGGAGTAGTCCCAAAGGAAATTAAATTAAGACTTCAAAATGATATCTGTGCTCACATATTCATCACAGCATTATTCATAACAGCCAAGATATGGAAGTAACCTACATATCTATTGACAGATAAGTAGATTTTTTAAAATGTGATATATACCATGGAATATTATTCAGCCTTAAAAAAGGATGGAAACCTTGTCATTTGTAACAATATGGATGAACCTTGAGGACATCATGCTAAGTGGAGTAAGCCAGTCACAGGAGAACAAATACTACATGTTACCATTTATATGACGAATCTAAAAGAATCACATCACAGAAGCAGAGTGTGAGTAGTGGCTGCCACAGGCTGTGGGCAGCTCTCAATCAAAGGATGTAAAGTTTCAGTTATAGAAGGTGACGAAATCCTAGAGATCCGCTATACAGCGTAGTCCCTGTCTTAGTCCCTTCAGGCTGTGTTAAGCACCGCAGAGTGGGTAGCTTATAAGCAGAGCAGTTTATTGGTCATGATTCTGGAGGCTAAAATTCTGAGATCAGGATGCAAACATGGTCAGGTTAGGGTCCTTTTCTGGGTCACGACCTCTTATTGTATCCTCATGTGGCGGGAAGGACTAGGGATCTCTGAGGCATCTATTTCCTGAGAGTGCCAATCCCATTCAAGAGGGCTCTATTTTTGTGACCTAATGACCTGCTCAAGGTCTCACTTACTAATACCATCGCTTTTGGGGGTTATTTCAACATATGAATTTTGGGGGGACACAAACATTCAGACCTAAGCAGTTCTTATAGCTAACAAGATTGTGTTACTTACTTAAAAATTTGCAAAGAGGGAGATCATATATCAAATATTTTTATCACAAAAGTACTTTGTTATTAAGAGGGTGGGAAACTTGGAGATGATGGATATATTTATGGCATAGATGTAATGAATATAGCACATATACAAGTCTATAATTATCTCCAAATTCATCAAGTTGTATACTCTTAATGGGTACAGCTTTTTGTATGTCAATCATGCAATAAATGTGTTTCTAACATTTGTTTAATAAATGTTTAATATTTAACAAATGTTAAATTTTTTTTAACAGAACTCTTATTTGGTTGCCAATAGGATTAAATGAGCACATATTCATAAAAGGACTTAGCAAAATTCTTGACAGCTGTTAAGTACTTAATACATGCCAGTACATTATTAGTATTTATTACAGCTCCTTGTGGAAATTGCCAAGTTATAGAAGTATTTTCCATTTGTAGGTTATTTGAATACACTGAGCCATCAGTGAAAAGAGAGGCTTGGCATCTCTCATCACAAGTAGGACACTGGAGAGTAGGAAGCCAATGTGACACTCAGGTGAGTTAGATTTATAAATCCCAAACAGATGTTTAGGCATCTTCTGGAGGATTCTGGGGGAAACTCATTAAAATCTGGATTACTGGGTCCCATCTCATAACTGTTGAATCTGGATGCCATAAGGAAGCAGGTCCCAGGAATACATATCTTTCAAAGCTCCCTAGGTATACTTTATGGGCCACCAGATTTGGGAACCACAGGGTTAGGCAGCCACCTAAATGGAGTGATTTAAGGAGACCCAAAGATTTTCTTTTATAGGATTCATTCCTCTCAGAACCTTCCATTTATAAATCCGTTCAACCTTCTGTCCCCCCCACTCCCCATGCACCAGCCAAACACGTGTTAGTGCTCAGTGTTTGCCTGATGACCTGCTGCTGTTGTGATCGGTGTAGTAATGAATGATCAATGTTCTTAAAGAGTTGATAGTCTGAAAGAATGGATAAAATAAGTGCAAATGAGATGTGATGAGCTGCAGAGTGAGATGGGGAAAATGGAACAGCCCTTGCAGGGTGTGATGGGAGAATCAGGAGAGTTTTCATTGTATCCAAGGGCATCACCTCTCCTTGGGATGCTTCTCTGATGCAAGCTTCTTTTGCTTCTTACTGCATTGGCTACCAATCCTATGGGTTTCTACAGCTTTCTTGCTCTTGCTCTTCACATCTTAGATTAGAGTTACATGGTTGCTTATGTGCTTTCTTAGGAGCTGAGAACTTGATGGATGTGATGGCTGCATCTTAATCATCCCCTCCTCCTGCCCTCCACCTCCTAGCTAGGGGCCCGGCTATGACTGAGCATGCAGTGAGTGTGCAGTAAATATTGAAGAACTTGGGTGGTGGTCCTGGTTATGTAAAGAGAGGAAGTAGTTGGGATTAAGCCTGGAGGGTTAGGGCTGGGACCAGATCATGGAGCATGTGGAATTTGAATCAAGTTTGGGCTTTAGTTTCTAGGCAATGAGCCCAAGACCATTAGGGAAGCCATATCTATTGTCTACAAAAAAGGTGAAAAGGGCAAGAACTGTATCTCAAAGTGGGGGAAAGTACAGAGATAATTTTAAGTATAAACTATGATAGTGTACATCAAATTATGAAGTGAAACAATTATTTCCTTTCCAGTTTCATTTCAGTCCACCTGATTCCTTCAATGAGACTTTCTCAATTAGGTGCTAGCACTTAAAAATCTCTCTAATACTTTCTAATCCGCCTTTTTCACAAAGAGAAAACACACTTCAGGCTCAGAGTCTTGGCGGGTGTATTACTCTTCTGCCATATTAATGCATGTAATAAACATTCAGAAAACGTCAGTGCCTTTTAGCAATAAACCTTTGTTTAGCTCAGGAGCCTACAAGTCAGCCGTTAAGATCAGTGCTTCCTTTGGACTTGGACTGGATTTGCTACCAAGTTTAGGGTTAGATTCTCCACTGACCCTTATCGGGGGTAACTGGACTCTGCTTCGTGCATTTCTCACATTCTTCCAGCAGCGTAGCGTGGCATGTCTTCACTGCAGAGGGGTGATCCCAGTCATACAAGAGCTTTTCATGCATCTGTGTGTCTCAAGCACACAATGCAACATTGGCCAGGGCAAGTCCGATGGCTGGATGCAGAGTCCAAGGAATGGAGAAATGAACTCTGCCTACTTGGAGGAATTCCATCCTGTGCCAGAGAGGCATGGAGACAGGAAGGGGTGAAAGAATCATTAATGGTTTCAGTGTATCTAGGATCGCAAGCAAGATTATCCAGCTAGAGTTTAGTAGTATGTTTTTCCTTATTATTTTTAAAAACCATCTTTTCATGGCAAGTGATGTAAGTTTTCTGTGATGGTAGTGCTAAAAAGTTTTCTTCTAAAACCAATGTATTTGAGACAAATAGAAGTGGATGTAAAGAAAAAGTATTTTCTCAAAAGTAGCCCGTATGGTACACTGGTACGGCAAAAATCATCAAAGGAAGCGGCAAGCTTGGAAAACTCTGAGCTAGGATGATTGCAGTTGGGACTCTGAACAGAAGATGCATCCAAAAAATGCTGCAGGCTCAGCAAAATAAATTTAATAACCACATGCGCTCATTCAAGTTCAGTTAAATAAGCGAATGTTATACATGTCAGCAAGCTGCCTGACACGATGGCAGGAACCAGTGATACAGAGAACTCCAAGGCTAAAGCAATCCATAATTTAGTGGGTGAGAGATGCATGACAGATAACTTGGACACCCTTGAGTAAATTATATAGTCAGTTGATGTGTTCTAGGTACTCACAGAAAAGGCACTACGCTGAGGCTGGGAATGGGCATTGGAGAAGGGCTCCCAGCTAGCCCCCTGGAGGAGCCTCTGGAAAGATGAGCAGAGGTTCCCCTGGTGAGAAGGGTGAACAGAGGCATGGAGAGTGTGAAATTCTCCTTGGAAATCTCATTCTTATTGAAGCCTGATGTTCGAGACAGGAGAGTAGTCGGAGGAATTGGGGACAGCCTGGTCATAGACAGCTTCGCAAAGCTAGATGGTTTAGAATTTACCCTGCTATGGACAAAGGTGTGTGTGTGGGGGGGCATCAGCGAAGGTTCTCAAGCAGGGAAAATACCTGTATATATATACATACATACATGTATTTCTATTTATATAATATACACACAATATATACACACTTTTCCTTCTTCTCTACAGTAATTCCTGCCAGGTGGTTTTGCCGTTTCTGTCTGCAAACCTTCAGGGACAAAGGGCTCATTATTTCACAGTTGAGGCTGTCATAGACCTGATCATAACCAGATGCAAATAGACTTGGGGGACACGCAGCCGGAAATGGGAATTGTGCTGCAATTTAGACGAGGGATACGAAGGGGCTGGATGAGTAGGGAGAGTACAGATACAAAAACAGAGAACTTTGGTTAATGCTAAGTGCTATAAAAATGTGAACTGTGGTTGTGCTCACTTTAGTACCCAAACTTACTGCACAAACAACTCCCAAACCACACAAAGAGCTACTTTTCCTTGTAATTGGACAAAGCAATGCTGACACCCAGTGGCTGATTCGGATGGCCCACAGCTCCTAGAGACAGGATCCTGAGGGAGGGAGGTGGAAGTCCGCTTGCCCAGCCTGGCCGTCAGAGCATCCCAGGATCCTTAGCTGAAAGGGCAAGTCTAAATTCAGCTAGAAACGGCTGACCATGTGATGTGTTTGGCACCACACAAAGGATAGTTCCCAGTGAGTTTAACGCAGACAAAAGAGCTAAATTAAACCCGCAGATGAGAACAGCATTGCATCAAAGTCAGTCCCTTCTAAAGCAGAGGAAAAAGCAATTACCCTCAGAGTTCCCCGGAGAGTTCTTAACCAAAGCGCCAATAAGAACATAGAATATTTAAAGGTCAGTTTCTTAGTCAAATTAATACTGTATCTGTGTGGCTGTGTCTCAGACTCCCTTCTTTGGACAGAAGTTACTCAGCCCCTATTCTGACAGGGTCGCAACATGTTAGAGCAACAAGGAACTTGACAGATCAGGTGAGCAAACAGATCCAGGGAGGAGAGACAAGTTTCACAAGGTTTCAGAGAAAACTAATAGCAGAGCTGTCTGGCCGGGCTTAATGGCTGGAGCTCCTGCAGCCCTCCTGGACCATGTGACGGGCTGCATTCTGTGGACAGTAGAGTAGGAAGGTAGATGGAATCTGGACTGCAGACCTTCAAATTTGTGTGAATTCTCATTCACTCCTGCCTTAGTTCATTTGGGCTGCTGTAACAAAACCACCAGAGACTGAGTGGGTTAAACACTTATTTCTCACCGTTCTTGAGGCTGGGAAGTCTAAGATTAAGGAGCCCCGATGAGGGCCTGCTTCCTGATTTGCAGATGGCTATCTTCTCAATGTATCCTCACATGGTGGGAGGGGCAAGGGAGTTCTGGGGTCTCTTTTATAAGGACACTAATCCCACCCCACTGGGGGCTGGGATTTCAACATACCAGTTTTGGAGGCATATAAACATAGTCTGTAACAATGCCCCCGACTTCAGTTACCGTCTGTCTATGGTTGATGCCCGTCATCTACTCCATAGGACTATTTGAGCATCACAGAGAAATGCATGTTCAGAACCAAACTTAGGATCGTCTCCCCACAAACTCGGTTTCCCTACAGTGCTCCTCTCTCAGTAAATGACACCTCCATCTGTTGCACAAACCAGAAAGAGGAGAGCTCTCCTGACTCCTTCCTTCTCCTCATCCCTATAACTAAAGCATCACAAGTTTTGACTAGAGATTCTTTATACTAACCCACCTCTTAACACCCTTCCCACTGTTGCTCTGTCCTCTGCATGCTTCATTTTTCACTGCGGTGCTCCTTACCTCTTGATGCACATTCTGCTTGTTTGCTGACTCTCTTTCCTTCCTACCAGCTTCCATGTCTGCCCTAGTTTATGTCCCACTGCCCCTCTCCAAATACACTCAGTTGCCTCATATGCCATTATTTTCATCATAGCCCTTCTCCGCTTCTGAAATTGTATTTGTTTACTTATCGGAATAGGAAACTTGTCTGTCTTATTTGTAGTCATTGACTGTTTGAGCGAGGAAGGAATTTTATCTGTGTGGTTCCCCATCATATTGCCAGTACTTAGACCAGGGCCTAGTACAAAGTGGGTGTTTAGTAAATGCTCCTTGAATGAGTGAATATGTGCACATGTATGTGTCTCCCATCCCTGTAGTTCTGGGGTAGTGGCTGTTTCTATCAGGGGATGCACAAGGTTAGCAAGGGCCTGGTTGTTGCCTAAAACTCAGCTACCTGTGCCTTGTAATTTTTGTAGTTTATAATTATGAAAGCCAATGTGGCCTCTCTGGCAAGGACTTAAAAATGCTATCTGGCCTGATGGAGAAGAAATTATTTCTTTTTAACCTGGCTTCTGAAAAGGGAGGTAGGATATTGTCTGGAGGACATTTTCTCAGGCATTATAACCTGACCTGCTACTTTTATTTCTGCTGCTTTTCATTATAGCAGACACCTGCAAGGAAGATGGTTGGTTATGGGTTCATACCATGGTTTAACTGGTCCTTGACTGTGTCCTCTTATTTACTCAAAAGAAATTACCCAACTCTATTCAAAACCCTGTGAGGGACATAGACAGATGGTCTCCTGCTTCCGCTGCTCATTCTCAGACTCTTCATGTATCTGCAGGGATATTCTCCCTCCCTCCCTCCCAACCCTTTTTCTCTTTCCCTCTCCTCCTTCCCTCCCTCCCTCTCTCACTGGCTTAATACATAATGCTTATTTTTACTCCCTAACAATCCAATATTAGTGTTCCTGGTCCCAGACACCTATGAGATTATCAAGGGACCCAGACACCTTCTATCTTGTAACTCTGAGCCCTTCTAGGGCCCTGGGGACTTTGACAAATAGAGAAAGAATAGGAAGGATCGTGCTCAGGAGGTTTTAATAAGCCAAGTCCATGATCGCTTTAAAATGCAAATTCTACAGTGTCTTACCCTGCCTAAAACCTTCGGTGGCTTTGCACTTGCCTTTGAATAAATTCGAGTCCTCACTGTGGCCTACAAAGACCCTAGTGACTGGACCCTGCCTAGTCTTTGATCTCATCTCCCATCCTTCCTCTCTCCTCACTTCCTCTGCTCCTAGACGCACAGGACCCCCCCCCCCCCCCCCCCCCCCCCC
>NW_019154089.1:35027980-35055834 GCF_002288905.1 Enhydra lutris kenyoni | reverse complement strand
CCCCCCCCCCCCCCCCCCCCCCCCCCCCCCCCCCGTTTTCTAACATACTAAGCTTTGATCTGCCTCAAGGCCTTTGTGTTTGTTATCCCCTCCACCTGGATGCCCTTACTCAGCATGGCTGGTTTCTTCCTTGCTGGGGAGAACTCAGCCCAGAGAGACCCTCCCCATCTGCCCCAGTTAATGTCCCTTTTACCCCTTCCTGAAAGACATTCTATTTTATGACATGCTGTTATTTTCCTCACAGTACTTATCAGCACCTGAAATTATAACGTATGTGTTTATTCATGATGAAAGAAATCGAAGCCCAGAGAGGTTAAGTAACTTGTAGAGGGTGACACTGCTAATAAGTTGGAAAGCTGGAATTCTGATTCTGTGACTTTAAAGCCAATCAGAAGGCCAGCTTTGGAGTAGAATTCACTTCCCTCTGATGATCTCACCACCATCGGATGCAGAGATATGCTCTGTGACCTTTCATTGGAGGTTCCCTGACTTTTCTTTAGGACTCTGGGGCACGGTGCCCACTTCTCTCGAGTGAACCCACTCTATCATGGAATGCTAATTTCCCTCTTCATATTGAGATACTATCTGCCTTCCTATAGATTCTTCCCAAACGTTCAGTTTCCACCTGCTCCCTGTGCCTGAGGGAAGCCCATTGGCTGTGATGAGGTCTTGCTCCTGACCCTTCTCTCCTCCCAGGGGGATGGTGCCAGGTTCTCCATGGGTTTCTCTTCCTTTCCTTGCAAGGGAGTGGAAAGCTTCTGTCCAGACAATCTGTGGCTGAAACCATTCTTTGCTCCTGGACCTCTTCTGGGTCAGCTGTGTGTTAGCGGGGTTTTGAAACCCATCACATCTGATTTCTCTGAATCTCATCTCACAGCCAGGATGGTAACAAAAAAACCCAATCTGGCACAAAGGCAATTCCTCTCTGGGACCGTGGGAGCTGTTATCCGCCGCTCCTTGGACGATCCTGTTAGCATTACTTACAGCTCCCATTCCTCCTTCTCTGCCTGAAATCACAAGCATGGGAGCGGCAGATAAAGAAACTGGCTTACATACCCCTTTCCTTTCATTGCTGATATGCTTGTCCTTTGTGGATTTCTTGCCAAATAATGGAATTGTGAAATGAGGAGAAAAGTTATCACTGAGTTGGGAGTATGGAGATCCATTGTGATGGGCTTTGGTGTGGGGGGGGCGGGGTTTACCGATTCTGGGGATGGAGGTGGGCAGCATTTATAGGCAGAATAAAACATTTGCCCAAAAAAAAAAAACAAAAAAAAAAACAAGACAAAACCGAACAGTAGATGAGACTGGCTGACCTAAGTATAAACACCAGCTCTATTTATTTGTTGTGTGACTCAGGCAAGTTACTCTACCCGAGCCTCCTTAAAATAGGGAAACAATAACTAGCTGACACAGCTGATAGAAGCATAGTTACACTTCTGTGCTTTATATGCGGTAGGTCCCCAGTATACATTTGTTCAGATCAGTTGGACTCAACTGGGGTTTCTTTTATTTGTCAAAATTCTGTGTTTGTGGCATTTAAATCTCCATCCCAGGCATCTGGCTAAATCTGTGTAGTAAACAGGGTGGCACCATAGAGCAGTAAGAAGAATTTCTAGTAACAGGAATTGAATATGCTGAATGCTTCCCAGTTTTGTAAAATGCTTCCCCATATGCTGTTTCATTTAATTCCTGTGGCAGCCCTGTGAGGTGAGCATAATAATTCTACGTCTTGCAGATGAAGACACTAGAATACAGGGCGGTTAGAATACAGGGAGGTTATTTAACTTGCCCAAGATCACAGTTGGTGATAGATTGATCACTATTATTAGCCCAGAAAACCTGGATCAGGACCTTGCCTTGATTTTTTTTTTTTAATTTAAATTTTTTAGGTAGTTAATACACAGTGCGATATTGGTTTCCAGAGTAGAACTCAGTGATTCATCACTTACACACAGCACCCAGTGTTCATCATAGCAAGTGTCCTCCTTAATCCACATCACCCGTCTAGCCCATCCCCCATCCACCACCCTCCATCAACACTCAGTTTGTTCAAAGAATCTCTTATGACTTATTTTCCTCTTTCCTATTTCCTCTTCCCCCTTCCCATATGTTCATGTTTTCTTTCTTAAATTCCACATATGAGTGAAATCATATGGTATTTATCTTTCTCTAACTCACTTATTTCACTTAGTGTAATACACTCTAGCTCCATCCATGCCATTGTAAATGGTAAGATTTCATTCTTTTTGATGGCTGAGTAATATTCCATTATCTGTACCTATATCTATATCTACGTCTGTATCTGTATTTGTATCTATATCTATATGTACACACACATACCACATCTTCTTTATCCATTCATCTGTCAGTGGACATTTAGGCTCTCTCTCTAGTTTGGCTGTTATTGATAACGCTGCTATAAACATTGGGGTGCATGTACCCCTTTGAATCTGTATTTTTGTATCCTTTGCGTAAATACCTAGTAATGCAATTGCTGGATCATAGGGTAATTCTATTTTTAACATTTCGAGAAACCTCCACACTGTTCTCCGGGGTGACTGCACCAGTTTGCATTCCCACCCACAGTGTAAGAGGGTTCCCCTTTCTCCGCACCCTCGCCAACACCTGTTGGTTCCTGTGTTGTTAATTTTAGCCATCCTGATGGGCGTGAGATAGAATCCCATCATCAGGGAAATATAAATCAGGTTTTCTGATTTTAAACTCTGTTCTGGATTTCCTTCCCTGAGCATAGAATCCTTTGCTGGGCTTATAGAAATTAACTTTGTGTTACTCTTCTCTGTATCTTCTGGTTTAGTGCCTGGCATACAAAAGGCACCAAACAGGCATTTATTGGGTTTAAAAGTTTTAAGCAATTACGGATAGTGAATGAATTTGCAGGAATGGAGCTTGATGGAGCCCAGGGAACTAAATAAGACAGCTTCTAAAGGAGACCCTCTCCACCCACCCCAAACTTTGTAAAGGTTAATTCTGCTCCCATTTCTTAGATTATTTGTGTCTTAGACTGGAGCATTTTGAAACATCTACTATGACAACAATTATGGGCAAATGTGTCTAGTCCAGAGAATCTGTGTTTTTACAAATAAAGGAAGAAAATGCTGTGAGGATGAGATACTGCTTAGAGGAGTAGCATGTAGTAACAGCAAAGGTGTGGGTTTGGGGACCAGTTCTGACCCAAGCCATATAAATCTTTTTGTATTATATATTTTCATGCATCTATCCATGACTTGAAAGTAGTCAGCCCACCTCCCACACTGTGGGGCTAGCATGCCCTTAGTTTATTATCTTAGTTATTTTCTTTTTTCTTCTTGATCTTTCTGACATTTTATTTCCTTCTCTTTTCCTAGTCTCCGTAGCGCCTGGCCCCTGGCCTCATCTCCCATTCGTTCCTGGGCCTGGCCCTTTGCACTGCTTCTCTGGTTCCGACTTTCGGCTTCTCTCACTGACTAGGATTAAATTCTGTTTTGTTTGTTTTGTTTTCCCTGGCTGCCCTGAGCAACACACACTCTCATGGGGATAATTCCCTTCAATTAGCCCCATTACTTCAAGTAGGAATTGACCCCATAGAATCTGTTTATTCATCACTGTACTCCTTCATTCCATCTTTGTCCATTTGGGCTGCTATAAGAAAGGACCATAGATTGACAACAGAAATGGGTTTCTCACAGTTCCGGAGCCTGGAGGTCCAAGCTTAGAGTGCCAACACGTTCTGCTGAGGCTCCTCTTCCGGGTTGCAGACAGCTGCCTTCTCTTTCTAACCTCACATGAGGTAAGGGGCAAGGGAGCGACCTCAGGCTTCTTTTATAAGGGCATGAATCCCGTGCTAAGGGCCCCATCCTCCTAATGCCATCATCCCGGGGGTTAGGATTTTAACATTTACATTTTTGGTGGGGGACACAAACATTCAGTCTGTGGCACCTTCCTTCAATTAACCGATTCACCTTGAGGATTACCTGCCTGTCTGGTACACCACTGCTGGAACTTGTGAGTAGCACCTGGCCTGTGACCCCTGGAGTCCAACACGGGTAGGGGTTGTGAAATAGCATGACGGTTAAGGGTGTGTGGGTGGATCTGGCTTCTAAACACAGCTCTGCCCCTTGCTAGATGCATAATCTGTATTACCTTGGTCAAGAGGCTTGAGCCCGTTTCTCCATTTGTAAAACAGGGATATTGCCTTCTACAATTATTGGGCCATTAAGCGAAATCGTATGTGTTAGACGCTTCGTGTGTGCCTCACACATATTCAACATTCAGTTGACACTGGCTGCTATTTTTATTAGGGAAGGACAGATAAGTAAAAACACAATTTGAATATAGCATGATCGGTGCTGGGACAGGGAAGGTATAGGAGGCCCTTATGCAGGGTTGAGAAGCCTTTCTGGAGGCTTCCAGATCATACCTTATGGATGAGTATGAGTTAGTCATGTTAAGCAAATATGGAGCATTCCAGGGGGGAGGAACAGCATGTGCAAAGATCTGGATAGAACCAACAAGTCACTTAATATGGCTAGAGAAAAATTTTGAGAATAAGTGGTGGGAGATGAGTCTGTATCAGGCTTATTTCCTTTTTCTTGACTCGCTTCCCCCTGTCCCTTTCCAAGTTATGGCCTCATCTCTTTACCTTACTTTTCCTCCTTGCACAGCTGTGATTTGCTGGGGGCAAAGGATGCCCAAGAGACAGTTGCTTCCCCTCAGTGACTTACTTACAGAATTTTGCTGATGCAGGTACCCCATGGAAAACTTGGAGCCATATTCTATTTAGAGACATTTCAGCCTTACACAGCAGATCCAGCTGCCGCCAGTTTGCCTCATTACCCATTAAGGGGACATTTGCATGGAAATAAATGGTTTCTTCACTTTGTTCCCCAGGCAGAGTCTGTCCTGCAGAGAGGAAGTTGGGGGAGTGAGCAAGAGGTCACTGAGGTGTGCTTCCAACTGGCCCCTGGTAGGAATGTCAGACTGGAGGACACTTTATCAAGCATTTCTGTTTTATTGTGACACAGAAAACTGTGAACATTCTTATCCTTGATCCCTGGAATGACAGGGTGTAGGAAATCGGTGGGGCTGGTAAGAACAGAGTGATGGTGGTGTTGACACTGGGAGGGTAAGTGGGAGACTGTGAAATTGGTCTCTCTGATGTGCCATCAGTGACAAACATGTGGCAAGCTCGGCTCCATCCCTCATTTATGCACCCACGGCAGGCATTACTAGCTGATGGCAGCACATTTCCTTTGACCCCACATACAGCCTCTGAATCCTTCTAAACATAGTGCTTTAGGGATCCACTGCTGAGTGTGTGGAGTTGGAACTACTGGTAGAACACACTAACTTCTCTCATTGCCTCTCTTTTGATATACAGAGAAAGTAAGCCTAATCACGGTGAAGCATTTTATCCAGAGTAAATCTACAAATTAATGGCAGAGCTTAACTTACAGCCCTGTGCTCCTGACCTAGACCCCAAAAGAATTTGCTGTCCCTAAAGGCATCATGAAGCCCAGTTAAAGAGCCTTCTTTCCAAAAATATGTTGTTATTGTGCTACCCTGCTCCTGCAGTAGTTCCCCATTGTTTTTGTTTTGTTTTATTAAAGGTCTAAACAATATAGGGACTCAGTCTAAGTTTTCCATCTTCGGAGCCCAACTTCAGTCAACATATATTCCAGTACCATTGTTTATACCTTCTCCATTCCATTTGTCTACATTTATCCTTCAAAGCTTAGGTCAAGCCTTTTGACCTCTCTGAAACCTGCCAATTTCAATTCTATTGATCTTTTTCCCCTGAACTACTTTTAGAGTTATGGTTCAAGCCACATTGCTTACTGGAGTTTTGGAGATTTTAATGGTGGAAAAATGACATCTGGCCAATAATGTTCTAGCTCTCACTTACTCTGACCCTAGACTAGAAAAGACACAGCAATACCTAAGGGCTGATCTTTTCATGCACATAGACCCTTTTTTATATGCAAACAGCCTAGCTGGGGTCACAGCAGCAGGCCAATCTGATTAAAGTTCCATTGGTTTGAGGTTGATTGAGAAGGGGTCAGTGGGTATGCAAAGGGCTTAGAAAAGTCCCTTTTTCTCTGGAGGCCTTCATTTGTACACATTGACTCTTCTTTTCCCTTTATGTTCTTTTTTTCCCCCAGTCTATCTGTAAGGCAGTATCTCATTAATGAATTAGTTAATTAAATATTTATTAAACATCTTCTATTTGTCTGGTACTGTTTGAAGTTGGGAATACAAAAATAAGAGAAATTCCCTTCTCGGGGAGCTGGTATTCAGAGAGGGGAGACAAACAAGACACAAGAAACAAATAAATGATGCTTTTTTTGTCTGGTGCATTCTAAGGGAACACGATGTATACTCAGCAAACACTAGTTAGCTTGGCTTATTTGATACTTATTTAGACAGGTGCCTACACAGTGCACTTGGTGGATGTGTGTGCTCATTTGTTCACGTACCTTTACTGAATGTTGGAATATCCAGCAAGAAGCTCTTTAATTAGATCCGTGCCTACAGTCAACCAAATGGTCCAGAAACATGGACTGTGGGATTATGGAGTCATAGAGTCAGTACCATACTTCTCAATGCAACTGTATTTAGAGTACTGTGCCCATGATGGACATCACATTGGTATCTAGAGACTGTCTGATGGAGGGTGACTGATTATGTGACTTATTATATCTTGGCATCATGTTACCTGAAAAAGCTTTGAAGGAACTGGAACTATTTTGGAGGATAGTCTAAGACTTTGGTTGAAAGGTAGGCAATGGTAACAATGTAAACATGCTGTAAACACTTGAAGAGCTAATATATGTGAAAATGAAAATATTGTTTTCTCTGCATCCCAGAAGATAAAATCAGGACCTGTGAAAATGCCAAGACACAGCTCTTAGTTCAATTTAAATTGTCCCCAAACACGTTATACAGTCTTTTGTGGAAGGAAGCTCCTTGACACTGGAGAAGGTCAAGTAGAAGTCACAGAGTTTGTGGTGGGCATTCAAATATTAAGAAAACGTTTGTACCAGGCTATCTCCAATAGTTGTGTTAACTTTGTATCTAATACTGATTTATTTTAGGGATCATTATTCTGTTTTATGGGCTAGAAAGCATTTTTATGTAAGTTTTCTTATTCGATTTTCATAAAGGAAAGATTTGTACTATCCCCATTTTACAGATGGGCAACCAGACCTTAGGACTGTAGTCATCTCTGGACAAGCTGAAACTATGTTGTATGTCTTATGACCCACAAACAGTACTCTTCCTCCAAGATTTAAACATGCTTGTTGATTCATCTTATCAATCAGAAATGATAGGATCATGGTTGACAGTTATAGCACTGCTTTTTTTTTTTCAAAGATAGCCATTGTTGTACTATTTTAAATTTTCTGTTCTAATGCCCATATGCTTCTTTTTTCTAACCATGCAGGTTTTTTTTTTTTTTTTAAGATTTTGTTTATTTATTAGAGAGAGAGAGAGAGCACAAGCAGGGAAAGCAGCAGGCAGAGGGAAAAACAGGCTCTTCACTGAACAAGGAGCCCAATGTGAGACTCCATCCCAGGACCCTAGAATCATGACCTGAGCCAAAGGCAGATACTTAACTGATTGAGCCACCCAGGCACCCCTAATGCCCGTATGTTTGTTGCTGCTTTTGACTTTTCCTTTCCACATTTGGAAAGCATATGTATGTACATATATATGTGTATGAGTATACCTGTTTCCTCTCTACAAATTACCAGGCACATTAGCTGGTTGATCTAAGAGGTAGTTCCTAAGAGGCCAAAGGTTATGGAATTATTTACATATTGCCTAGAGAATTTCATCTTGGTGTTTTTTTTCCCTGTTGTTACTCCAGTATCTTATTTATCCAATTTTAGCCCATCCCTCAAGGTCTGGCCAAAATCTTTTTTTTTTTTTTTAATTTTATTGTGTTATGTTAGTCACCATAAAATACATCATTAGTTTTTGATGCAGTGTTCCAAGAGTTATTGTTTACCTACAACACCCAGTGCTTCATGCAATATGTGCCCTCTTTAATACCCCCACCAGGCGCACCCATCCCCCCACCCCCTTCCCCTCTAAAACCCTCAGTTTGTTTTCTCAGAGTCCACAGTCTCTCATGGTTTGTCTCCCCCTCTGATTTCCACCAATTCACTTTTCCTTTCCTTTTCCTAATGTCCTCCATGTTATTCCTTATGTTCCACAAGTAAGTGAAACCTTATGATAATTGACTCTCTCTGTTTAACTTATTTCACTCAGCATAATCTCCTCCAGTCCCATCCATGCTGATACAAAAGTTGGGTATTCATGCTTTCTGATGGAGGCATAATATTCTATTGTATATATGGACCACATCTTCTTTATCCATTCATCTGTTGAAGGGCATCTTGGCTCTTTCCACTGTTTGGCGACTGCGGCCATTGCTGCTGTGAACATTGGGGTGCATGTGGCCCTCTTTTCACTACATCTGTACTTTTGGGGTAAAATACCCAGTGGTGCAATTGGTCTGGCCTAAATCTTATCTTTTTCTAGAAACCTTCTGTAGCCTTGTCAGATCATGGAGATTTTCTTTTGCCCTATTTGCCCACGTGTAGCATTTATTATGTATTCTGTTCATTTCAATTCTTGTAAATTCTATTTTAAAATTGCTTTACATATTTGTAATTTACCTGTTCCTGCTTGGACTATGAAATCCTCAGTTGTCTGTTTTCCTCTTGCTTTGCATACCCTGAATCTCTTACCACAATGTTGGGTACCCAGGAATGTTGAATAACTACTTGATGACTTTGAAATCACCTGTGTGGCCTCAGTCTTCTCATGGATAAAATGCTAAAACATATCTTCCATTTGCCCTAAAAAAACAGAAGTAGCATGTAGCTTTGGATCTAGGAACCAATGACCTTGAATTAGAATCTTGGCTCTGTCACTTTCTAGAAATGGGAAAATTTCTTCACTCTGCTAAGCCTTATTTGGAAGGTGACGTTGTGATAGTAAGTAACTTCAGGGGACACTGTGAAGGTTAAATCAAGGGATGAGTGAAATTCTTAAGCACAGGGCTTGGCACATCGTTAATACACAATGAATATTAGCAGTTATTGTAAACACTGTTGTTATTCTTCTTACCACAAGATCTGTCAGATAAAATGACCCGGATTTGTTTAAATGATTTGGTGCTCTGACTCTAGGGATATATACTAGTAAATCAAGAGCCCTATTTTAGGTATGTATGTATACATTTGTATGCTTGTACTTATTTATTTATACCTAGCCTTGTCCTAAAAAGGATTTAAGGCAGCTTGTTAAGATGCAGAGCATATAGCAAGGTAAAGTAAATTTTAACGTTAGAAAAATGATGCTCAAGGAAAACCAGGAAAGAGAAAATCCAAACTTAGAAATGAGGCTCGAATATAAAATACATGCTGTGAAATATTTTACCCCTGATGGAAGTGGGCTACAAATCAAATCTGGTTTAAGTTTCTGAGGAGCAAAGAGTAAAACAAAATCAGTTATCCAATTTACAGGGCACAAAGAACAGTCAAGCTGCTTACGAAAAGTGTTAGGATTTTTCCAGGTGGCGTTAGAGAAGATGCTCTTATGGTTCAGCGGGTGGCCGGGCGGTGTAATGGACAGTATCCTTGTAGTGGTTTTAAAATACACTCACAAATTTTTTGAGACTCCATTCTTTGAGAGGGTGGCGCTAATTCTCCTACTCTTAAGTGTGAGACTTCTGACATAAGGACACAGAAGGCATCCTGGTCTTCTTGCTCTCTCACTCTCTCTCTCTCTCTCTGTCTCTGGGATGCTCACTCCAGGGGGAACCAGGTGCCGTGCTATGAGGACACTTGAGCAGATGTGCATACAGAGAAGTCCTTGTGCTGAGGGGCTGGGGCCTCCCGCCAACAGCCATGTGAGTGAGCCACCTTGGAATCAGACCCCTCAGCTTCTGTGAGGCCTTCTTGTGTTTTCAGCTCTGCCTGCTGTCTTGACTACAGTCCTAGAGACCCTGAGCCAGAGCCGCTCAGCTCAGCTGCTTCAGGATTCCCAGCCCTCAGACCCTGGTGAGATAATACATGTGTGCTGTTTCAAGCTGCTGAATTTGGGGGCTATTTTGTTACACAGCAGTAGATAACTGATATAACTCTCAACATCTCCTACAGAGATCCCAGTGAGGAGTCTCAGGCCACTGGCCTTCTTGAATCACCTGCACATCTATTAACCAATCATAGTGACCAGGGAACTATAGGTTCTGATTAGACAAGGCCTGTCCCAGAGCTGGAGGGTGCTCTCACTCCCTCACAAAACGCACAAACTCAATCCCATGAAAGAATGGGATCTCAAAGGAAACTTGGAGTTTTGTCACCAAGGGCTGACAAATAGAAGACTTCCACAGGTGGGTGTGAGGTCAATAGGAAGTAGATGAAAAGAAGGTCCTTCTAAGTCAAGGGACTAACTTGAGCAATGACATGGAAGTGGTAAAGTATCTGGCTAGTTCAGCGACTGCCAGGTGGCATATATTTACACACAGAGACATTCAATATGCAACAATCTCTGTGTCCTTTAACTCAGATTGAGAACTGTACCCCTTCAGTCAAGGGAGGAAGCATACATTGGCAGTGATAAGTTATGCAGATAATATTTCCAGAGGCACACAGAGCCCAACCACAAGAGACACTGAGCTCCCCTGGGAAACCTGTCTAAAAGCCAATGGGCTAGGAGGAGGAGGAAGAGGACAGGAAGAAAGAAGGAGAATGAGGTCTGGCAGGTTTGCTTGCAGCTGGAACAAGGCTGAATGAGGCAATGATTTTCCCCGCGGCTGTTCTGTCAGGACCAAAGTGGCTTGGGCTGGCTGTGGCATCCTGGGCAGTCAGCTCTGAGGCACATGATGACAGAGTGTGGACCTGATAGGAATTTGTGTCGCTTTCTGAAGGGTGGTGGCTTTGGTGATTACCACAGCAGCTGGGAGTGAGGAATTGGTTGACACAGTCTAAAGGCTATGGTGCCTAGGAGAGAGTACTGGGCAAAAAATAGAGCTCCTGTGCTGGGCAACTCATGTCTCGTGACCATGTGGGCCAGTCATCTTGAAGACAGTCATTTGTGAGAAGACAGCAGGGCAGCCCCAGAAGAACAACTCCTGACTCTGCGTCTGCATATGAGGAGTCATAGAAAGTGTGTTTGGATAAGTATCCGGGTGGCATACCTCTCAGGGGCAGTGCACAGGGTCCCCAAAGGGAGGGCATGGGCATTCAGTGGGGAAGTTCGAGTTCGGGTAAGTCACTGATCTGTTCTGACCTTGTTAGGAGAGATGGAAGAAGCTTTCACCATGACATTGACTATACACAGAGAGCTGGGAGGAGAGATGATCTGGTTATACCACATCATTTGAAAAATGAGAGAAAAATTAAACCTCAGTTGGGTTATATATATTTTTTCTGATTACAGTAAAAGATATTAACAAAGTTGGGATTTTGCACTTAATCTTATAATTCTGCTTTCCTTGATTTGGAAATCACTTTCCCTACTAAGGGATCAGGCAGTAGAGAGTTAGCCAAGTTAATTTGTACTTTCTGAACTACAGGAAGTGATCAAAGAAAAATGAAAGGGAAAAGAGAAAAATACATGGGCTCTAAGATTTTCTTAGAGAGGCACAAGGTGGGGCATGTCTAGCTCAGAAGAGGCAACTAATTCACTCAAGTAGTGAGAGGCCGTGTGATCCATGGAAAAAACACTGGATACCAGTTTCCCAAGTATTTTTCATGAACAACAAATCCTAAAAAAAATTCTCTACTCTTTGTGAAACATGTTCAATCTCTGGAAGATATACAGGGAACATGAGTTTGTTAGAGGCTCTGAGAAGTCCTGCAGCAAATAAAGCTAACTATTAAATTAACTATTTAATCAAGTGTTTATTAAAACACATTTGAATCTCCTTTTGCTTTTTATTTTTATTGCCCAATATGCAGAAAGTACTTTAAAAAATGCTACGACAGATAGATTGTATGACTTTGGGAATTTCTCTTAGCCTCAGCCTTTCCCTGTAAAATTACATGATTAGGTTAAATGTGTTCTCTCATTCCCTCTGAGCTCCTCTGATTCTAATTATTGCACATTAGTGATGTGATTAAAACAAGCAGCCAGGAGGCAGGGTGAACTTCTCTTAGTTATCTCCTGCCTGGGTCACTGCACTAGTCTCCACCCTGGTCTGCCACTTCCAATCTTGTCCTCCCTAAACCACTCCCTCCACTGCTGCAGAGACACATTCTAAAATGCAAATAAGATCAGGGCACATCTCTTTCCCCAAACCTTCAGTGTTTCCACCCAAGCTCTAAGGCAGAAACTCTTTAAGAATGTGTTAGACCAGAACGCCTTTGCTAAATATCTCACTAGGCACCGAATACACAGTGAAATCTACCATTTTTTAGGTTAGAAACGATACTTACTGTTTAAAAGAAATAGAGGGCACCAGAAAGAAAAGCTTTCCTAGGCTAGATGGGGAATGTGCGGTCCGTAGACCTCATGGCAGCTCGTTAGACGCATAGGACTCAGGCCCTCACCCAGACCTTCTGAATCACAATTTGCATTTTATTTTATTTTTTTTAAAGATTTTATTTATTTATTTGACAGAGATCACAAGTAAGCAGAGAGAGAGGGGGAAGCAGGCTCCCTGCTGAGCAGAGAGCCCAATGTGGGGCTCGATCCCAGGACCCTGGGATCATGACCTGAGCCGAAGGCAGAGGATTTAACCCACTGAGCCACCCAGGTGCCCACAATTTGCATTTTAACAAGATGATTTGTGCCCACAATACAGTATCTTAGAGATCATCCAAGTCCCTGTACAAACCACAGTGAGGCCTCAGGAGTCAGGATAAAGCACAGGCTTGCAATTTGGGCCTGGTTTTGAGTCCAAACTGTGTTGTGCCCTTTGGTAAGTTCCGTGGCACCTCCAAGCCTCCGTTTCCTCATCTGTGAAATGGGAGATAAAAGTACTAGTACCTAGCTCACTAATTTATTGCAAAGATGAAGTGATAAACATTAGAGGTAGTCTTTATCAGTGCTTTGGCATACAAACCTTAATACAAGCTAGCCTAGAGTGTCTGGGTGGCTCAGTCATTAAGCGTCTGCCTTTGGCTCCAGTCATGGTCCCAGCGTCCTGGGATCGAGCCCACATCGGGCTCCCTGCTTAGTGGGAAGCCTGCTTCTCCTGCTTGTATTCCCTCTCTCCCTCTCTCTCTCTCTCTCTAGTAAATAAAAAAAAAAAAAAATAAGCTAGACTAATATTGTGGGAAACTCTGTTACTCATAGAGGGTCTCTAGCCTGCAGCATCATGGTATAGGGGTAAGAACATAGTAGGGGTGAGATGAGGATGGGAAACAGGGGTAGGAATCATGATCTTGTCCAGGGAGTTAGGGAGCCTGGACAGTGGGCTCAGCCCCAGAAGATGCTGGGCTTACCCAAGGGTTGCCCTCATGGAACACACAGCCAGTGGTGTCAGGGACATGGTCAGCAGTGACTTAAGTGCCACTGAAAATAGACCTGGCCATTCTCTGTCCTTGTTTGGCCCCAGGCTAGCTGCAACAGAGCCCTGGTCCCAGCTGTTTCTTCTCCCTGGAGAATTAAAAAAAGTCTCATTTCTCGGGGCACCTGGGTGGCTCAGTGGGTTAAAGCCTCTGCCTTCAGCTTGGGTCACGATCTCAGGATCCTGGGATCGAGCCCCACATCGGGCTCTCTGTTCATCGGGGAGCCTGCTTCCCCCTCTCCCTCTGTCTGCCTCTCTGCCTACTTGTGATCTCTCTCTGTCAAAAAAAAAAAAAAAAAAAAAAAAAAAGTCTCATTTCTCCCTGTTCCTCAAGGTATTATTTTGTCCGCTTGGAAGGGGAAAAGCACCCATCAGCTGTTTTCAATGGAAAATATCTTTTTCTTTTTCCCATAAAGGACCATATTTTTTTCAGGGCTTTCTGGGTCACTGAAACCTCAACGTGTGTCTCTTTATCCCAGACTCTTGTGTGACCCCTTCATTTGCCGAGCAATCTCTCTGGTTTACACAGGGCTTGGCAGCCTCCAGGATGATTTTTCTAATAAAGACATCTTTCTCTCCCAGCCTGGCAGAGCTGGAGGCTCTCCTTGGTAAGGCTCAAGGCTTGACTAGAATTGGAGAGTGAGGTAAATGCAGGGATGAGGTAATTGTCCGGTCTTCCCACTCCAGCCTCAGCTGCCACCCTCCACATAACCTGCAACTTTTTTTTTTTTTTTTTAAGATTTTATTCATTTATTTGACAGATCGCAAGTAGGCAGAGAGGCAGGCAGAGAGAGAGGAGGAAGCGGGCTCTCCGCCGAGCAGAGAGCCTGACGCAGGGCTCCATCCCAGGACCCTGGGACCATGACCCAAGCCGAAGGCAGAGGCCCTAACCCACGGAGCCACCCAGGCACCCCGTTTTTTTGTTTTTGTTTTTTTTTAAGATTTTACTCAGTTATTTGAAGGAGCAACCTGTATCTTTGAGAAAGTTCTGTGAGTGCTCTGAAAGCAACTTTGATATGATAATTCAAAATACTGGTGTGGGAAGGCTTCAAAGAACCTGCTGGCTCGTTTCTGTAATTGTAATGAACTTTAAGTGGTAGTATTTGTATAGGAAAGCTTTGTTGGAATTTTCCAGCAAATAGTTTCAGGAGAGGAGGAACTTCACCTGTCAGATAAAAATGGTGCTTAGGTACCATCTGACTCTGGTGGTGGCAAGAAATAGCTCTCTGAGAAACAACCGTTTGTCTGGGAGAAGGGCCACCCCCAGGCTAGAGAAACAGA
Source organism: Enhydra lutris kenyoni (assembly GCF_002288905.1). Classification (NCBI taxonomy): domain Eukaryota; kingdom Metazoa; phylum Chordata; class Mammalia; order Carnivora; family Mustelidae; genus Enhydra; species Enhydra lutris. The sequence goes on along the minus strand of NW_019154089.1, from coordinate 35,041,025 downwards.
ATTCTGTTTTTAAGGGAAGCCATCTTTAAAATTATCATCTGAGGAAATCCCGTGGAAGATTTGTGATCAGTTAACACTAGCTACATGTTTCTGTTCTCATAAAACAAAAGAGCAGCGAGGATGGGATTCAGAGATGGATCTGAGACACAGTGACCTCTGGAAATGGGGAGTCAGTGACTGTTCACTTTACTGAGATGGAAAACACAAGGTATGTGAGTGTCCCGTGCAGCGTCTGCCCAGATGTGTTTCTGTTCTTCTCTTCCCTTTTAATGTTTTTCTTAATTTTCTTAAATCTCCAGTTGGTCTTGTGTTTATAAATGCTAAGGAGGTGAAGTTCTTAGTTCTGTAATTTTAGCTGTGAGATTTGAGAACAAAGGCTGACTCTTTTAGGCCTTGGTTTCTCCATCTGTAAAATGATTTGTTTCGGTCCGATTATTATAAAGCTTCTTCCGACCTCAAAGACTGATTGCCAAAGACATTAGGTTATTTGATGAGGACTTGCAACAAGTGGGCAATTAACAATTAGCTGGCCACTGAAGTAGAGTGTGAAGTAGAAGATAGGGTAGCTGAGATTTTAAGACCTGTCACTTTTTTAAAACCATGTGAGCCACGTTGCACTTTTGTCTAGGGTGTGTGGATGTGTGGGTGTGTGAGTGCGCGTGTGCACTGGGAGACACTAGTGAAAAGCCCGCATGGAGTTAGGGATGGTTATACAGCATTATAGGGCAGGAAGGAAGAGTACCTGCCGTAATGCCATTATTCCTGTGGGCACTTCTCATGCCCAAGGGCACACATTGCTAATCAGCCATATCACTCACTTCCGTGCTTCCAGGAGCCGTTCACAAAGCTGTGATGCCATCCATTTGTCTCTCCTAGCGGAAGGCAGAAAACCCAGAACACTGGCCCTATCAGGAATGTTCTCTATCCTTTGAGATTACTAAAGGTTCTTTTCATTTGAATATTCTTTCATTTATTCATTTGACACATATTTTTAAAACTCCTACCATGTGCCAAGCACAGTTCTTGGTAAAGGTTATAAACAATGAAAAAAGCAGACAGGAAGTCCCTATCCTCATGTGCCTATCATTGGAGTGGGAGCAGGGGAGGAGAGATAGACAATAAACAAGTAAATAAATAAAATATACAGTGTGGTAGGTGTTGGGCAGTGCTATAAAGAAACCAAAGCAGGGCGCTCCAGGGTGGCTTGGTAAGATAAGTGGCTGCCTTTGGCTCAGGTCATGATCCCCAGGGTCCTGGGATTAAGCCCCACATGGATCTCCCAGCTCAGCAGAGAGCCTGCTTCCCTCTCTCCCTCTGCCCTTCGCCCTGCTTATAAGCATGCGCCCTAAATCTCTCTCTCTCTGTCAGATAAATAAATAAAATCTTAAAAAAAAAAAAGGAACAAAGGACTCATAATGCTTAAAAAAAAAAAAGGAAAAAACAAGCAAAAAAAGGGTAAATGGAGTAAATGTGGTTGGGTTGGAATTGGGCTACAGTTTTTTTTGTTGTTGTTTTTAAGATTTTATTTATTGACTTAAGAGAGAGAAAGCATGAGTGGGTCAGGGGAAGTGGGCAAAGGCAGAAGCAGAGGGACAGAGGCGGGGCTCAGTCCCAGGACCCTGAGATCATGATCTGAGCGGAAGGCAGAAGTTTAACCGACTGACTCACCCTGGTGCCCCAGACTATAGTTTTAAATAAGATTGTCATCAAAGTCTTCGTGGAGGGGATATTGGAGGGAAGCCCTAAAGGGGCTTTCAACAGAGAGGTTGGTGAGCATGAGAGGTTGTCCAAGGCAATGTAATGTTGAGGTTGCACAGAGAAGCAAAAATTGTCTTAATGTGGAAATATTCACTGATGAATGACTACTTGTAAAATTAGCCCCACTCAAGCATTCCTCTCTGCTTAGCAATTGTTTCTGACCCATCTTGTCAATATTTGTGTTGGCAAGTTGCTGCTGATAATTAATAGATATAAACATCAAATAATATAAGCAAGAGTAATTCAGAGTAGTTGTAAAGTAAAATTACCAATTATAGTAAAGATGATGATTTTATGAAGCTGTTGAAAATTGTGTTGGAAAAGTGCTTGATTATAAGAAAATAGGATCCGAGTTTTTACAGTTTACATCTGAAGAAGAGAGAATCACTGAGGATTAAATGTGACTAGCTTTTTCAAAGAACATGTTTAATTGAAGGACTGTGAAAGGACTTTGGGACAATGTTTATTATTTAAAGCATTTTTGAAAACATGACCCCATTAATGAACACCTGTGAACATCAAACAAAGAAAAGGAGGTTGCATCTTGCTTTGTAATGTTTTTGAAAAAGTGTGTGCCAAACCCCACCATATTTGATTTATTCTTTGTTGCTTTTTAGAACTATCATGGACTTATAGCAATATCCTAAATGAGCTAGAAATAACTTACTTTAAATATTTTGGTTTATTTTTCAGTGGAGGTCCCAATAGTACCTCTTCTACCCTTTAGCATATGACATTTGAGAATTTGTTTTAAGTGGATTCACTTTAAACTGGCTGATTTCCATCATCAACGGTAAAATTCCCCCGACGAGGCAAGTTAAGTTTGGAGGGAGGAAGGAACTCACTCAAGGTCACATGGCTAGAAGGTGCCAGAGACTAGGCAATGCTTTTTTTCTGTGCTTCCCAAAGGAGATCAAAGTCATATTCAAGTAATCCTCTAGCTGATTTATGGTGTTGAACCCACATGGGAAATCAGGGCTTCTCGACAATTCATTGGAAAACCAGCTAGTGACTTTTTTTTTTTTTGAAAGAGTTTTTTTTTACCTTTTAATACAAATTTATTGGCACCTAGAAAAAAGTAAGTGTGGACATGATTCTGATTTAGAAGAAATTGCTCATAGCTTATGGCAGTCTTGAAGAAGGAATTGTGGCTCACGAGGCCTGAGGAGGAGGATGAAATGAACATCTGCAGAATGTAAGAGTGACGCCTTCTTCCCCTAGTGTACATAGATGCTATGCGACCTCCAGTTTTGAGTAGGAAACAGAGTACATACTGCACTAAATAATGGACACGCAATTTTAGGAGCCATATTTTTCCTTTTACTCTTGGGGGCTCTTAGAGAAGAGATAGATACTTTCTTGAGTTGCCAGCCTCTTTGCTCTGGAAATAGCCTGCGTCTCCTCATTTGACCCCAGAGCTTGAGATCCGTGGTGTTTTGAGGAGTGCTAGGGGATTTTTGAATTTGCATATCGCTTAAGTCTAGGTGAGGAGATACTCAATTGCTACTCAGTTCTAAATATAGATTTATAGATGGATGGGATTGAGTTCCCACAAATACATAAGCACTTAGGGAACTGACATTAGGGATCATCTCATTTCCTTTTTTCTTTGTACACTGAAGTTGTATGCAAGGGAAAGAAACATACCTGGGTCACACAGCAAGGCAGTGACCGATATCACACCAGAAAAAATATGTTCTGAATTGGTTGGGTGCTCTGGTTCACTCCAGCCTGAATGTCATTCCTATACCCATTTATGCATGACTAGTCAACATATCTGTATTTAAGATGTCTTCTCCATTTAGTCTCAGTACCCTAAGAAGAACACACCGTGTTCTGCTGTTGTACCCAGAGAACTGGCTGCATGGGGTTATTGTTCAGTCTGTCATATAAAGCAGTACTGAAAGACCTGACTAGCTGTGTGACTCCTGGTGGGTCTTTAAAGTCCTTGCCACCTGGATTTCCTCATTTGCTAAATAAAAGTAAGAAAACTGCCTCCATAGGCTTGTTTTGACAGTTCACTGCGGTCATTGATATAAGCAAGTACTTGAAAATGCTTAGAATCAGGTAGGACACAGTTCAAGAACTGCGAGCCATCCTTGCGGTCATCACCGTGAGCTCTGGGGACAACAGCATCTTGATCATTAGTTTTGTGATTGTTACTGGCAAGTTAAAATCAAACCAGTGAATTGTCCTTTGAGGATATCCAGCCCAGCCTTGTTCTGATGACTTAATCTTCTTTCCGGCAGCCCTGCCGTGGGACCAGCCAGTCTTAACTTGAATACCTCCAGTGACAGTAAACTACTTTCTTCCTTAAGTAGGAAGTTCTAGTTCCAGAAAGGATTTAAAATGCAACTACACTGGGCCTTTAAAGTGTCTCATATTGAAAATAAACTGCCTGTCCTGGTATCATTACTCATATCTGAAATGATTTATATACCAGTTATGTAAGGGATTTGTTTCTGCTGTTTCTCATAAAGATTATGGATCAATTAGGGCCTGTTGTTCCCTTGTAAAAGCGTGAAGTTCCCAGGCCCAGACTAGGAAATTGGCTGACCACAGAAGGAGGCAGAATGCCCCAGCAGTCTTCATTTCCAACCTGACCTTTGTTACCAGTTGTCATCTGGACTGAGGAACCCTTGCTATTCTGCCAGGTGACCCTTCTCTGAGCCTGTCACTCTTCTCACTTCATCTGGCTGGCGGATGGTGGGGGTTTGTGAATATCTGATATGTGCCCGATAGTGCTTTTTATCCTAAGGATACAAAGGTGACCAAGAGAGATGGACATGCTATGTGGTCTCATAAAATGTACAACGTTATATGGAAGACACAGCAGATGAGTAAATATAGGAAGATGATTATTTCAGTGACTGGTGTGTGCTATGCAAAATTCAAACCGAGTGATAGGACAGATGCCGTGAGGGGCATCAGAGAGACATTTAGATTGAGCAATCAGCGAAGGGGAGACACTGAAGTGGAAGTCTTCATAAAAAATTGGAGACAGCCATGTGAAGACCTAGGAGCACAGCATTTCAGGTGGAGGGAGCATCAGGAAGGAATGAGCTTGGTGAGTTAATGAGCAGAATGAATGGAGGGAGCTTTCCAGGCTTGAGGTGGGACAGGTAGGTAAGGAGACCTGAAGGCCATGGAGAGGAGGTTAAGTTCTCTTCTAATGGAACTGAGGTACACTGGAGTGTTTTAAGAGGTAGAGTGATGCTATATGATTGGTGCTTCTCAAAGATTATTTTGGCTGGTAGGTGGATAAGAAAGGGTCAAGAGTGAAAGCAGGAGGTCAGTTAGGTTGTTGGAATCATCTATGTTAGAGACAGACAATGGTAGCTTGACCTGGGGTCTTAACAGTGGTGATGGAAAGAAGAGGACAGACTCATGGAATATTTGGGAGGTAGAGCTGACAGCAATTGGCAGAGGTGAGGCAAAGTGAGAATCATGGAGGCCCCCAGCTATTGGTCTTCAGCAGCTGGATTCCTGGTGGTACCATTTACCAAGCTGATTCCCCAGCTCGGTATTGGTGGGGATAAACACACTGGGAGATGAAATGAAGAGTTCTCTTATGGACATATTCCATTTGAGACGGGTCTTGGGCCTCTAAGAGGCTCGAGGATGCTATGGCTCAGCGTACAAACCAGGGGTAAAAATACAGACTGAGAGCTATCAGCATAAGATGGTCCTGAAGGCCATAGGAAAGGAGAGAGTGTTCACAATGTGCTGGAGCAAAAATCCTCTCACAGGGGTGCCTGGGTGGCTCAGTGGGTTAAAGCCTCTGCCTTCAGCTCAGGTCATGATCCCAGGGTCCTGGGATTGAGCCCTGCATCGGGCTCTCTGCTCAGTGGGGAGCCTGCTTCCTCCTCTCTCTCTCTCTCTCTCTGCCTGCCTTTTCTTCTACTTGTGATCTCTCTCTCTCAATCTGTGTCAAATAAATAAATAAAATTAAAAAAAAAATCCACTCACAGATGTTAGCTGACAGCAGTCATTGGATTAGCAAGTGTGCCATTCAAATTTTCTTACTTTGTCTTCCTTCAATTGAGAAAACATACCCAGAGGGCCATGAGGGTACAAGATATTGGTTGGGATCAATTACAGAGATGCTATCTCCTTTCAGCTCAGTGAACTTGAAATCATCAGATGAAAGAGAGATGCTCAAGTTGCTAATTAGAAAACAGAGCAGGTTGAAATGGGTATGAAGGACAGGGACCAGCAAGCCCTGGGCCAGGGGATAGGGAGGGGCGGTTAGTTTCGTGGGCATATCAAGAAAGACTCCACAGGGAATGTGCAATGTGTAGGGAAAGTGAAAGATAAAAGACATTTTAGAGGTTAAAAAAAAAAAAAGGGTAATAGCACATTACTGGCAGAGGGAGACTGGTGGAGAATGGATTGGAGGGGGGAGGTGTGGAGAGAGGCACAGAGAAGGATCCCATTGTAGCATCTCAAAACAGATTTGTGGAATGAATGCCCGGTATTCCACTGATGCCGTGTTTGGGGCTGGCCATTTCTCCTCTGCCTGAAGTCAGCCCTTGAAATGGATTTGTTCCTGTGTTCTGAGATGTGGATCTTGCATAGCCCAGGGAAAGTAGAAGGAGCCTCTCACCTTGTGCTGAAAATCGAAGGGCAGGAAAGAAACAAACTTCTCCCAGAAGGCCAATAACGATGACATTCAAGATGTAGATGGCAGGCTTATTCCAAAGGTACCATTGGGTATCCAGGCCGCCTCGCAGTAAATCTCACTGCACCAGGCCTCGCGGCACATTACGGGCACGCCTGGCATGTTCTTTCCAGGGGGACAAGGACAACAGATTCAGAAAGCGAAAGGCAGGTCCTCAGAGAATGCCAGAACCAGACAGGCGCCCGGCGGTGCCCATGCCTTCACTCACCAGATGGGGGACTGAGGCTCTAAGAGAACCATCTCCCACCTAGCAGCGGTGGGAGCACCAAAACATGGTTCCTCTGCTTCATGACCTTGAATGAATTTTCTACTCTGCTTTCCACTTGCTCCCTTTCTTTGGGGTTGGAATGTTTTGCAGCCTCAACTTGGCTGGTCTCTGGCTGCAAGAGAGCACCTCTTGTCTGCCGGTGTGGGGCCCTCCTCCCCAGAACGCCCTTCTCTTGCCCTGCTCTCAGGAGGAGGCAGGAGGAATGCTGGAGAGAAGCTTAATTGTTTTCCCTCTGCGAGGAATCATGACATTTTACAGTCATGAAGATTGTCAGTCCTGGGAGTGGTGGCCCCTCAGGTGTGGCCATTTGAGCAGTCTTTAAAGTCCTCACCTCTGGGCAGATCTTCTTCACACCGAGTTTGACTGGAAGGGACGGGTTTGACTGGAAGGGAAGGTAGCTATCCTCAGAACTTGATGGATTTATTTTATGCCTCCCCAGAAGCCTGAACATCCTTTCTCCCCACTCCAAGCTGCTGTCTGAATTGCTTCCCAAATGACCTGAGGGCAGACTGTTGGCTTTGGCTCCTGCTTTCTCCCTGGGTCTCCCTTAGAACTTTCTCCTCTTGAGGCTGGGGTGATTCTTTGTCTTGGAAATGGAAAATTAAGATGCTGTCAGACCACAGGGAAGCTGGGGGTGGGGGCCTGTGTGGGAGAATTGAAAGGGGTGTGGGTGAGGGCATGTGGCTAGGACCACAGGGAGGATAGTGGCGGGAAGCTGGCAGAGAGTTAAATTTAAATGCAAGACAGTTAAGCTGATGTATGACCATTGTAAATCCATGAGCAGCTTCTAGATGCCTGGCAGACTAGTTCCTTCCGTGTAAATGCCTTTTTTTTTTTTTTTTTTTTTTTATGAGTCTGGAATAGCAATCCTGCAGCCTATGACAGCAGGCCCTTTGTTTGCAGGCGAGTAAGATAATGAGGATGAGAAAGAAGGAAGAGGGTTGCTATTTCTGGGAGGTCCCAGCTCTGTGACACCTGGGATCCAACCCATCCTGCTTACTGCTCTCTCCTCATTAACACGTTACATGGCACATAGTAGGTGCTCAGTGAGAATTTGTTGAATAAACAAATGATCTCTTAGAAGAGAATTAGTCCCTGAAAACACCCTACTGCCAGGCTTATTTATCCTGAAACTCCTAGCTATCAGAATCCTCAGCATATTATTATATGGAGAAGAAGGAACTCAATAATCTTTTGTATCCACATAGCATTTACCCAGATGTCTCACGTTCATTATCCTTCTTGTGCTTCTCACTGGATCAGTGGTTTTTTAAGATCAGGTGTCTTGTGCATTCCCTCTCTGTAGTGCTGGCACCCTCCCAGCACTGGATTGGTGACTGACCTTCACTGAGAACCCACCAGGTGCCTGGGCTCTAGGGGAGCCAGTGTGGACAACAGATGCAGGTAGAGTAACCTACAAATAGACTGTGATCAGTGCTTGGAAGGGCAAGAGTAGCCCCCAGAGAAAATGGCAATGGTTGTAATTTAGACTGAGATGGGGTCGGACAAGGTCTCTTGGTTCTCTGAAATTCCTTTTATCTGAGATTTATATCCTGTACCACCTTATCATTCTATCCTGTCCATCGCACCAGAAACTGAGAAGGTATACCTCCAAGGTGTTAGGACGTTGAATGAACCTCCCTGATTAGCAGCCTGGCTTGTTGCCCTCTTCCCTCCCCACCCCCCTTCCATTTTTCATTCCTCGTATTAATTTGTTTACTCATTCAATCAACCAGTATCTATTCAGTACCTACAACTTTCAGTGCACTGCGCTGGTTCTAGGGATATACCAGTAAGTAAAACTGACATTGTTCCCACCTCTCTGAAGCTTATGGTCTTCTAGGGAGAAGCACATGAGTCAAATAATCCCCAAATGTCCTATTATGGACAGTGAAATTTTCTAGGAGGGCCAGTTCCATGGTTCAATGAGTATGTTAACATGGAGACTTGATCCAGGGTAGGGTTTCCAGAATGGCCTCCCCAAGGAGGTGACATAGACTGAGGTCTGAAAGGGGGATTGGACATACACTAGACCACTCTCAGGAGAGGATGGGGAGCACTGCAAGTCGCCTGTAGCCAGGCCATGAAATCAGGGTGGGGAGATCAGCGACCTTCATGTCAACCCCATGAAGTGGACAGGGCTGACTCAGTTATGGAAATATATTTGTAAAGATGAGAAAGAACTGTGGGTTGAGAACAGTTAGTAAGTCACTTAGTCTCCTGGAAGCAGAACAAAATTGGGACTTGGACCCAGGGATGCATACTCCAAGTCTCTAGCATTTTCCACACCCTCCTGGGCCATAATCATCTGGCTATAATGTATCTGATGCCCGGCTGGTTCACTATTACTGTGCAAGCTTCAGGCATATGGAACATATCCTAAATCATGGTTAGAAATGTCACCTTCAGGCTCCATTATCTTTTATCCAAATGAAGAAAGAGAAAGAGCAGTAGGCTCATAAGCTCCAGAGCTGGGGGTCTAGCCCCCTGCCTGTTTGGTTTTTAAGTCTCTCTATTGGAGCACTATATTAAGTGTCATGTCCAAAGTCAAATGGACAGTGACACAGTTGAAATTCTAGGCTCCTTAAAAGGACACTTCTTTCACCTGTTCTTGGACCTGGCAAATATTTGGGCAAAAAAATCGAGGCCCACTTTGTATCCCTGTCTCTCTTTCTGTAAAGTTAGGATGAGTATCTTGGGCAAGAGGAAGCTCAAATTAAACAAAACTATCTTATTCAGTTCTTTCTCTTTCTTACTCTTCCTTCCAGTTTTCTAAAAAGCATCAACTCCTAAAAGCTATTGTGTCATCGAAGGAAAACTACATTTTCACAATTACAGCTGCTGATCCTGTGGTAGTTTTGTCCCCACCCAGGCCCACCCAGTTCATTATATGGGTTTCCCTGAGGACACCTGTTTGGATGGGGAGGGGAGCAGGAGTGAGGGCTTTGCGGTCAGACACCCCGCCGGCCTGGCCTGCTCTGTGCCCGCAGGCCTGTCACCGAGCCATGCGGAGCTTCAGACCTGTCCTCTGTGCCCCTGAACCAGTGGCAGGGAAATGGGATTGGATCAAGGGAAGAAACCTCTGCAAAGCCCTGAGCTGAGGCCGGCCTGGGACGTGGTCGGTTCTCACTAAACTTTGGTCCTGATGTCATCATTGTGTGCTGTCACAAAGGAAGTGGTGTGGGGCCCAGAAAGCAAAGGGGACGTGGCTGGGGTTCTATAGCTGGGTAGATCCTGAGTTTGGGGCTAAGCCCATGTCCCAGGCACCCTGTACTCTGTATCTCCACTCAGCCGTGTATCCTTCAGTCAAAACACAAATCTCAAGTGTCACTGGGAAAGCAGCATTCGTCTCATTGCCTGCCTGTGACTTGAATTCCTGGGATCTCAGGTCCTTCTCCCCGTCCCCCAGTGCAGCCCCTCTTTGCCTCCAGGCTGCTGTGGCCTGCTGTGGCTTGCGAGGACATTACCAGGGAGAACATGCTTTTCACGTTCGCACTCTTCCTCTTCTCCTCTGGGGCAGCCCGTTTTCCTGAAAATAGGACAGGGAGGAGAAGGAGAAGGATCAGTATGATCTTTATCATCATTTATCTGGAGCAAACTTGAATTGGTTTCTTTGAGGGAAAAGTTCCTCTGAAGACCAACAAGGAAGCAGAAGATAGTCTGGCTACGCAGGCAGCCCAAGGGAGGGCGGAGATAATAAGAATCCCTTACATTCCTCCCAGCTATCAAGCTCTCACTGCTTTCTACTTATATCACCTAATTTGATTCTCTCAGCAATCCTGTGAGGCAGGCAGGATAGGGAGGGTTTTTTTTTTTTTTTTTTTTTAAAGCTAGGTAAACTGTGTCACTAGGGAATCATGTAGGTCATATTACAACAAAACCATTTGTGCTTGCATTCATTCAGCAGATATGTCGGGTAGCTATTGTGTGCTGAGCCGACCTTAGGCATGGAGAAAGATACCAGACACTAACCCCTGGCTTCAGGAAACACACATAAGTGGAGAAGACCAGCATCGGCACATAAATAGGAAATTAAAATAGAGTATGGTGAGCACAGTGAAAGAAATATGCCAGGAAACTAAATGGGGAAGAGGAATACCCAGTGTAACCTTTGGGGGGGGGTGGTATCAGGGAAGGCTTACTGGAGGAGGTGACGCCTAAGATGTGAAGGCTGTGGAGGTATAATCCAGGTGAAGGGGCTGGGGAGATGGCACAAGCAAAAGCATGGCCTGGAGAAATAGCTTGAGACTAGAAACCCAGATAGGAAATCAAGGAGATCACACAATGTACATTTGAATGTACCCCGTATGCCTTGCTAATGACCTTGATGTTATCCTCTGGTCAATGGGGCAAAGAGTGGGGACAGCGCCATGGAAGGTATTTAGGTAAGGGGATAACAGGCCTAGGGCCACTTGGGCTAGAAGCACGATCTTTATTTTCTGGTACAACACTCCGGTGCTCCAGCTTCCTTTCTTTGCAACTAAGGCCACTTGTTCAGTCGTCAGCCCTAGGCTAAGCCTTTCTCGGGCCCCTGGAACCCACCCACCTCTAGTCAGAGAACCCAGGGTGGGCCCAGGCAGATGACAAAGTCTCTAAGCCAAGTCTTCTCCCTCTGAGCTTATGCCTTGGTTCTACTTGTCAGACCATTGTCTTCTCGGGAGACAAGCTCAGCCCTTAGCAGAGGCCTCCTGCATATGCAGTCCTTCTCATGCATCCAGCTGTAAGTGCCTGCTCTCCCCCCACCTGCGAAGGCCCCTGCCCCGGTGAGGCTCTGCTTTGACACCTCCCTTTCCTTTAGCCCCAGGGGTGCATGGCCTAGAGCAAGGAGGCTTGCATCTCACTAGTCTGGACTCTGTACTTTTTGCACATTCCCCCTTCTCTGACCTTCTGGCTTGTGCACAAATCCAGGTCTTCTAAAAACCCCTGCACTTGGGAAGTGCTGTCTGTGCTGTTGTGAAGAATGTGAGCTGCTCTTGGGTCTTAATGATTGCGAACCATACAGCCCTATGAAACCTCTACAAGCCTCATTTCCTCATCTGTAAATTGGAATATTATTAATACCTACATCAGATGATTACTGTGACTTTTAAATGAGATAATGCATGTGAAATGCTCACAAAGTACTTAACACAATAAATACTCAATAAATCTTTGTGGGTTTCTTTTTTCTCATTATTATTGTACTGACTTTATAGGGCGTCTGGCTCAGGCAGTGAGGGAAATGGAGCAGTAATCAGTCTCTCCTATTGCAGGAAGCTCAGATGCCATTTAATTCATCCAAAGGGGCTTTTAGGTAGGTAGAAGGGAAGGCAGGACATCTTTAGGAAAAGGGCCGTGGACATCGGTTGGCAGAAAAGCTGGGTTCTGATCCACCTCTGCCACTGACTTTATGACCTGGGCTACACAAAGCTCTTCCTCCCCACCTCATTTTTTTCTCCTGTAAATGGATGGGAGTATTACAACTGAGCCTCTCTGCTCTCCTAGTCAATGACTCCCCTACTGGAATCTACCCTAAGTCTACTTTTGCCTTCTGCAAGGTCTGGAGACATTCAGGGCTGAGATGTCTGGGATCTACAGTGTTCGCCATTGCCCTGGGAAAGGAGCTCATGGGTCCATTGCCTGTCAGTCAGTTATCAGCCCTTTGTCCCCAAGCTGGTAATCCCTGTGCTGTCACTAGAGCCTGTGCTGGGGGTCTGGCTCTGTGGTCCTTTTTTGCAGTCCCAGATACTTTTCTTGAGCTCCAGACCAATCTGGGACATTTGCCATAAGTTTTGCTGGACTCAACACTCTTGTTCCTACTTTGGCTCCTTAGAGGGATTTTATGCTTGCTCAGCTGACAGTTGACAATCGACAATCAGCAGGGGCAGAAGATGGGTCAGGGTAGGGGCCCAAAGAAGGGATGGAAAAGAAGTAGGGGCTGAGTAAGTGCTGGGTGGATGAATGAAGGAGTGGAGAAAGGTAAGGGAGAGGCAGTGGGGAAGACCAGCACCAGTGCCTCTAATTGCAAGGCAATGAATAAATATGTGTCAAGTCAATGTTGAAGAAAGTCAGAAGAGAAAAAAGAAGATGGAAGAATATAAAGAGAAAATAGAGCTGGGGCAGAGGAGGAAAGGAGATTGGAGAGACAGAAATACAAAGAAAGAAAGGAGGACAAAGAGAATGATATTAGTAGGAGATGAAGGGGAGAAAGGGGAGAGAGGGAAAGAAGAATAAAGATGGATTTGGTAGGCAATAGAATGAAAGACACGGACAAACTCCGGGAAGAGTCCTGGATGTGGTTTCTTCTAGACCTTTCACTAAAGCTGCTTGAGGTTCCAACATTGGAATTAGAAAGTGTA
>NW_019154089.1:35008720-35027970 GCF_002288905.1 Enhydra lutris kenyoni | reverse complement strand
TGTGTGTGTGTGTGTGTGTGTGTGTGTGTGTGTGTGTGTGTGTGTGTGTAAGCATTGCCCTCTGTTAAAATCCAGAATTTATTGAGCTGGGACAAAGCAGGAAGCTGCTCTCCATCAGGCCTTCTCAGAACCCAGCTGAGAGCAAGGCTGGGATGGAGGTGCCCAGGAAAGGATAAGTAAACAAGCCTGGGCTGACTCTGGCCTGCATGGCAAGGGCAGTGGCGGGAAAGGTGAGCCCAGCAGAGAATTAGGCCCTGCAACCAGGAGGTGGGAACTTCAGAAGATGCTTGTGTGTGTGAGCCCCCTGACTTCTGCCCATTCCCAAGAGCTGTAGTGTGTTGGAAGTGGAGCCCCAGAGAGCATTTAGCCTGGAAGTCTGAGACAAGATGGCATCACTAAAGTTGGGGAAAGGCATTTTTGGTTCAAACTCCTCCTTTACAGATAGGTGACCAGGGCCGGGGGAAGGGTAATGGCTGGCTCAGAACCAGGGGCAGAATTGGACTAGAAATCCAGACCTCCTTCTTAGTCCCTGTGCTTTCTACCTGCCTATACCGCTTCCACAATCCTCCTCTGATAATCCTTCTTAAAGTCCCCAGAAATTGATCTGTTAATTAGGGGTCTGCTTGACAAATTCTAAGCCTCCTACTGCTTCCTTTCAAGAATGAAAATAATGTATTTGCCTCATGATTACTTGTCATGGTGGCTACCTTGGAACTATACGGCTATTAGACATGGTGTGATTGCTCTGGGTTGTCGCTGATTTGTAGAATGAGTAAGTGTTGAGAAAAATGGCATATAAATCAAATTTGTACAAATCAAATTCCATTTTTTCTGTTGATTTACTTTATCTCGGAGGTGTTTTATCTTAGTTTTGGAACTCTTTTCAGATGGTAATTGCTCTAAGACTTCTTCCTTCCTACCCCCCCTTCCTACCTTCCTTCCTTCCTTCTTTCCTCCCTCCCTCCTTTTCTTAATATTTATTCATTTATTTGAGAGAGAGTGAAAGAAAACCCAAATGAGGGGAGGTGCAGAGGGAGACAGAGAGAGGGAATCTCAAGCTGACTCCCTGCTGAGTGTGGAGCCCTACCTGGGGCTCTATCCCAGGACCCTGAGCTGAAACCTGAGCTGAAACCAAGAGTCAGACACTTAATGGATTGTGCCATCCAAGTGCCCCTCTTTATTTAATTATTTATTTATTTTTAAATGTTTTATTTATTTGTCAGAGAGAGAGCGAGCACAGGCAGGCAGAGGGAGAAACAGACGCCTGCTGAGCAGGGAGCCTGATGCAGGACTCGATCCCAGGTCCCTGGGATCACGACCTAAGCGGAAGGCAGACGCTTACCAGGTGTTCCCTCCCCCTTTATTTTTTAATATAAAGAAAAGAACACTAGACTGAGGGCCTGCGAAAGAGGATACCAGGGCAACTCTGCCACAAACTTACAAAGTGATCTCAAAACGCCTGAACCCCCTCATGCCTCACCTTCCCTGAATGAAAAAAAGAAAAAACAAAAACAAAAACAAGAAAAAAAAAAAACCCAAACCAGGGTTTGAGGGGAAGGATCTCCACAAGCCTTTTCCTCTGTCTCTCTAAGATCAGAGTCTTCTCTGATTCTATGTCCTTGAACCTCATTGGCTTTCCCTCCCCTTTAGCCTCTTCAGGGTCAAGAGCACAGAACCGTTGGACCACCAATAGGAACAATTTCAAATCCAGTCCATGTTAGCATTAGAAACCAAGAAGTAAGGAGACCTGGGGAGGCCAAGGGATGGTGTGAGGGGATGCAGTGGACAACTTTGGAACTGTCTGCTCAGACCCCTTTGCAAGAGAGGACTCCTTACCCCAGCCAAAATCAGGGTGGGAAGCTGAGCTATATCCTGGTATGTCTCACCTCTAAGACATGATTGACTGAGGGGCTGACAGGAATCTGCCTGAAGTTGAGCTATTTAGAGGGTCTCATGGGGAGTTTGATTTGAAAGAACCTAAGGTGTCTGTGTGGATAGGACATAAAGCTTGAGAGCTACGTGGTCATTCTTGTTTTTGGCTGTGAATACTGTGGTACTCCAGGGAAAGAACAGGACAGAACTAAAGCAGACACACAGAGAGAAAAGTAGAAAAGGAAGAGAATATGACCTCTGATGGCACATGAGACATCTGCTCCTTTATTTCTGAGGCTCAGTTGTGTCTATGCTTACCCCAAGGAGACACCCCGATAGTCTTATATGTTGTTCCCCCAATTTACTTTGTTGTTGCCAAGGTGGAGTTGAGTTGGTTCTGTCACTTGTCCCCAAGGAGATTCTAATAAATTATAGGGGCCCCAACCCAGACCCGCTGAAGCTGAATCCCTGGCGCTGGGTTACCGACTTCGGTATTTAAAATAAAACGTCCTTAGCAGATTTTCACGTGCAGACGGGCCTGAGAACCTCGCTTAAGTACCAAGCAGAAAAAGCAGGTAGCCCAACAGAGTAGAGCTCCCGTGTGAGAAGTCTCCGCTTCATCCTTAACGACCGAAGTGCTCTCGAGGACACCTTCAGGTCTGGTCCTCAGTCTCCTCATCTGTTCAACAGAGATCATTCTTATTCTGCACCACCCACCCCCCCACCCGAGCTGTGGTGCTGAGTAAAAGAAACATACAGAATGTTCTCCTCAGGAAGCCAACCGTGAGGTGGTCAGCAGGCAGGGCATTTGTGTGGGAGTGCTCTCCGATCCAACGCTGTGAGGAGAAGGAAGGAAGGGAGGGAAGCAGGTTGGGCAAGGGGAGACAGAAGTCCGAGTTGGCTGAAAGAGGCAGCTTTAACTGCCATCAGCCAGTGGGTGTAGGCAAGGCACATCTCTTCAGGCAGTTGTCTAAAAGGACATGTTGCCCTCGGCCTCATGCCTGGAGGGAGAGCTAAGCAGGTCTTCAGTGTTACCCAAGCCCAACGTGAAATGCCCTTTATTTGACAAAGGGAACTCCTCATCCTCCCCCAGAAGGCTTGGCCACTCCTAGTGTTTCCTGCTAGTGTGAAGGGCCCCACAGTATGTTGAGACTCCTGGCTGTCTAGAAGCTTCCTGTCAACCTCTCCCTCAACCTCAATCATTTTTCGTATCTCTTAGATTTACTTTTAAGTATTGTTGTTAGGGGCACCTGGATGGCTCAGTTGGTTAAGTATCTGACTTGGTTTTGGCTCAGGTCGTGATCTCAGTTGTGCTGTGGAGCCCCATGACAGGCTCTGTGCTCAGTGCTGTGTCTGCTTGAGATTCTCTCCCTCTGCCCCACCCCCTACTCAAGCACGAGTGCTCTCTCTCAAATAAATACATCTTTTAAAAAATAAATACTTTTGTTATACTTAAAAAAAAAAATAAACTGTTGTTTGTCTTTGTCTTTGCTACCATTGCCTTTGTTCAGTTTGCCATCGTGTGTCTGAATTATTCCAGCAGCTTCCTAACTGGCCTTCCTGCTTCCTGAATTCTCCTTAAATTCATCCTGGACACAACTGCCAGAGGGATCTTTCTGGAATGCAGAGCAGAGTATGTGACTCCCCTTCTCAGAACTTTCCAGGGGTCCCCACACTGCCCTCAGGATATAGGCAGGATGGTGGTATGGCCCACAGGGTCTATCTTCATCTGGGTCTGCGGCTCTTACCTCTCACTCCCTCGCACCGAGCTGCTTACAGCTTCCGACATACACTGTGTTGCTCTGTGCCTTCTTGCCTTTGCTTATGCTGTTTACTCCTCTTGGAATGACTGTGCCCTTTCCATTCACCCAACTCATATTTATCCTTGAAGACATGGCTCCCTCCGGAAAACAGTAGTCCACTCTTAGGCTTTCTGAACGTTTGTCCCACAGAACTCATCTCCTTGTGTTATGAATTTAGATTTCATTATTAAAAATCATATAAGTCTATTGTTTTTTGACAGTTGACTTGGTACACTGTGCTGGATGCCTTATATAGATGATTCATTTAATTCTCAAAATTATCTTATGAAGTTAGTATTGTCATCTCTAGTCTATAGATGGGCAAGTTGAGCCTTGATGGAGTAACTTGTTGGAAGTCATGCAGTTAGTGTAGTCGGAATTTGAAATCAAGGCTGACTGATCACAATGGCCTTATCTTTTTATTTTTTTAAAGATTTATTTTATTTTACTTTATTTTTTTAAAAGATATTATTTATTTGGCAGAGAGATTGACGGTGAGACAGGGAATGCAAGCAGGGAAGTGGGAGAGGGAGAAGCAGGCTTTCCACAGAGCAGGGAGCCAGATGTGTTTCTCGATCCCAGGACCCTGGGATCATGACCTGAGCTGAAGGCAGACGCTTAACCGAGTGATCCACCCAGGCATCCCTTCTTACTACTCTTTTAATCTCATTACTCAGAATGGTGTCTAGCATATAGAAAATACTGTTTGAACTAAACCTGGCACAGTGACTAGTTCATGGTTTGTTTCAATAATTGATTTTTTCCACCGTATAAAGTACATTGAAGTAGGTTGAAAGTTATTATAATAGCAATAACTAGTGTTTGATATAATTTTAACCAGTATAAAAGGAAAGCAAATGGAGGGGCTTTTAATTTGTTTAAAAGAAAAAGCCTGGGCCAGAGACCACAGAAAAGAAGGACACTAAGATTTGATCCAGAATTGACTACATTTGTTTTTCAACTCAGCAGAGGTGACATGATGCCTGTTGGTTCTTCCACGTGGTTGAGACGGGTCCTTATCATTTCTCTTAATTTTCAGGTCATGAAAAGTAGATGCAGCATCTTCCCAAGTTGGCAGGGATCCAGAAATTAAGGAAATAGCAAACACGTGTTGAGTGTCTCCCATAATCCCCTTTTACCTCCCCCGACCTCAGCAAGGTTATACAGGTTTTATCGTCTTGATTTTACGTTTTTGAAAAGAGAGGCTCAGGAAGGTAGAGTGACTGGCTCAAGGTCATACAGCAAATATGTGGAGGAGTCAGAATTCAAATTCAGATTGGTCCAACTCCAGGCTCTTTGTGTGTCCCAGGGCATCACCCTGCAGTCCTGCACACCTCCTTCTTGAAAAGCCAGCCTTGTCCCCAGAGATCTGGTAGCTTCTAATGGCCACTAATGTTCTCAGTCATCTTCAATTGCTGGTACAATGGTTCCCCTGGGGAAAGGAGCTTCCTGTTGTTCACCAGCTTCTGTGATTTTCAATTAGGTAATTAACAGGTAACTCCCTGGGGAGCCAGGTGAAAATGCTGTGTCAGAACCTCGAGTAGAAAGGGAGCTCCTGTTTCCTTTTCTTTTTAAAAAATTTTTTTATGTATTTATTTTAGAGAGGGAGAGCTTGCAAGCTGGGAGAGCAAAGGGAGAGAGAGGGTGGAGTGCAGGGAGCCCTACACAAGGCTTGGATCCCAGGGACCTGAGATCATCACCTAAGCCAAATTCAAGAGTCAGATGCTCAACTGACTGAGCCACCTGGGTGCCCTGGGAGCTGATGTTTTCTGAAACAGTGATCGTTTCAAGGGTCTTTTCAAGTACACTATGCAAGAGGAACCAAGAGAGTTTGCATAAATCCATAGGGATACAGAACAGACTGAGGTTTAACAGTAGATTAATTGGGGGGAGGGTCCTGGGGAGTGACTGCTTAGTGGGTACTGTGGGGTCTTCTTTTGGGGATGGAAACATGCTAGAACTAGGTAGGGGTAATGGTTGTACAACATCGTGAGTGTACCGAGTGCCACGGAATTGGACATTTTTAAATGGTTAAAATGGTCAATTTTGTGTCATGTGTATTTTACCACAACAAAGAAACATGTCCATAAACATCCAGGCCGGATTTGTGGACCATTTGCAAACGGGTGCAGTTCTCCCACCCGTCGCTGTGTCTAAGATGATTTCTTACAGTCAGTTTGGTAATAAAACACAACAGTGACATCCTGCTGGAAATGTGCCTGCTGCCTGAGTGTTGGTGTGGCTGGCTTTTGCTCTCCACTCTCACTCAGAAACTTTTTTTTTCCATTCATTGAGGGAGGTAGCGTGGCAGGGGAGAAAAATCATGGGCTTTGGAGTCAAGTGGAACCATGTCTGACTTTCAATGTGCTGTTTGCTGACTGTGCTGTTTGCTGACTGTGCTGTATGAGAGCATTACTTTCTTTCTCTCTGAGCCTCGTTTTTCTCATCTGTAAAACAGGAATGCTAGCAGCAGTGTCCTCCTAGAAAGTTGGTGAATTACTGTCTATAAAGTCTGGCTGATAGACTATGATCACTTACTGGTAGCTGCTTCTCTTCTTTTTCTTCTCATCCCCTCTTTCTTTTCTTCTTCCCTCCTTCCATCCTCCTCATTATTATTTAACAAAAAATCTAGGGCTAGGAGAAAAGGAAGGGCTTGGTAAAACAGAATGCACTGTAAATCCTAAAGCTGATAGAAACAATAGTATTGATTCTTCCGATGGACATAGTACTGTGAGGTCCTGAAATCCTCCTTCCACTACTGTCTCCTTTACTCTTCACTATGGTTCGAGTAATACTTAGCATAGACTTCTTATCCCCATTTGGCAGGTAAGGACACTGAGACACAGGCAACTCTGATCAGTGGCTCTGAATTTCCCCAGAAATGGTAGAGCCAGAATCAAAACAAGAGCGAGTAGTTGTTGGCTCCCAGGGTGCTGCTTTCTGTAGCCAAAGCATCCATCAGAGCTGTTGAAAGTTTTCACAGCGTCTTTCATAAAACACAGTTGTTGAGTTTTATCTTACTAGGAGTCTGTCTTCATGGGGGCACCAAGAGATTCTGTGGGAGTGTCACACATAGCCCTGAGTCCCCTCACCAAGCAGCATAATCTGAGTAGAGATGATTAGCATTGTCATCAGGAGTCCTGAGTTCTGGTCCTGGCTTGGCCATTAACCTGGCCTTGTCCTGAAGCTTCCAAGAAGACAGCGCAAAGCCATGGCAGTGTCATCTACTTTCATTCATTCACTCATTAGTTCAGCCAACAATTCTTTAATAAACAGGTATTTAGCTAGGAACCAGGAATAAATACAACAATGAACCAGACAGGTGATTTTTTTCCCCTTGCCTTATGGAGCTGAAATTCTAGTGGAGGAGAAAAAGAAAAAAGAAAAAGTTTTACATGAATGAAATAATTACATGTGGTATTAAATGTTAGGAGATAAAAAAGGGTCAAGATTGGTCATGAGAGGGAGAGATCTGTAGGTTGGGTGATCAGAGGAAAGAGACAAGAGCCCTTTAAGCTGAGAGCTCAAGACCTACAAGGAGCTAGCGAAGTGAAAGGAGACAGGTTGGGTGGGGGGGGGGACATTGCAAGTAGAAAACATCATGGGTAGAAGTGCTGGGGCTGGAGAGGATTGAGAGCCTTCTAGGAACCTAAAGAAACCAGCTTGGCCAAGTTTAGTGAATAAGTGGAGAGTGGCCTGAGTTGAGGTTGGAGAACAAAAGAGCCTGGACCATTCAGCGCCTCTAGTCCTCAGTAAGGAGTTTGAATTTTAAGTGCAGTAGGAACCCTTTGAAATCTTTTCTAAGCAAGGGAGCTACATGATCTGATTTGCATTTTAAGAATGTCAATCCAGCTGCCATGTGGAGAATGGACCAGAGAGGAAAGCCAGGAGGCTAGTTCAGAGACTATGAAGAGTCAAGTGGCTCTGAATAGGAGACACTAAGGAAGATGGCAAGATGTGGGCAGGCTGAGGAGACACTTTGGAGATAGACTCTAAAGGACTTGCTGCCCGGTTGGCTGTAGAGAGGAAAGGGCACAGAAAAATCAAGGATGACCACTATAATTTTGGATAAGACCACTGGGAGTTGGGGGAGACAGGGGTGGGAGTAGAGGAAGAACTAGATCTACTCTGGACTTGTTGGGTCCCAAAGAAAGAGCAGGGGGACAATGAGGGACATGAGGGACAATGAGGGACCAATAAAGGGACATTGGCTTGAGGACTTCGTATAAGGTTCTGGAGCCACCATCAATTCACTGGGTAGCTGTAAATTCTTTTCTCTCTCTGGGTCCCAGGTTCTCCTTCCATAAGTTGGATTAGATGATATGCTGATGTCTTTTGCTTGTCCTAGTTTTGGCATACCATGATTCTGAGAACATGTTTACTTGTCATTCATGGGTCTATCTAAAGTCATATAAATCTTTTTGTATTTGGAGTCTCTTCTACCTCTTATAGGTTGGTGAATTCCTGCTGTAAGTACCACTTCCTTTAATTTGTCCTGAAATTTTTTTTGAGGCCTTTACATGGGGTCCTTCAGTAGACTTTGGCAGGATAGGAGGAATGCTCCACAGAGTTAGAAGTCAGAACTTTGGTTCTGGTACCCCACCTTTTTGTTACTTCTGTGTTTCTGGCACCACCTCCATTCTCATTTGCTTAGATACTAGTTCATTGGTTCCTAAACTTTGCACATTGGAATCATCGGAGAGTCTTTTAAAACCAGTGATGCCTTCTTCCTACCCACAGTCATTCTGATGTATTTGACACGTGATCTGGGCATCAAGAGTTCTAAAAGCTCCCCGGATGATTGTAACGTGCAGCAATGTTTGAGGACAACTGTGTTACTGATACTTAAGATAATACCTGATAATGAAGGAATGAATAAATGGCAAGCTAACAGGAAAAGAACAAAAGCAATCACTCTTCTCTCTGGAATTCAGAACTTCCCCAAAGCCCTAGTGATTCAAAGTAAAGAACAGAAATGAGGGGATGGGGTAGGGTGAAGAAGTCATTATTGTAGGGAAGGGAGACAGCCATATACCTTGTTTGGCATGTCAGGTTGGAACATTCTCAGGAGCTTCCCAGATATAATCTGAAACTGGCCCCCAAAGCAGAGAGCAGAGGAAGACTGAGGAAAGAAGTAGGTCACCCAGATTGGTAGACAGGTTTTATAAGCAGGGAATTTACTTACAAGGCTTGTCTTGGGTGGCTGCAAGAAAAGTAGATCTCCATACCTGCCCTCCAAAATCTTAAAAAGTTATCTAGAGACCACAACTTGGTTCAGTCATATATGCTGTCCAGATGATCTCAATACCACATCACTGTCTTGAGGCTGTGTCCATGCGGCAGCCTCTAGGAGCGAGGAAGGCACTTGGGATGCACATTCCAAGGCTAGGGGAGGGGCGAGAAGCCTTCTGTTGCTGGCTCCATCAACCAGCTGTTATGACCTCCCCATGGCCTCCCCCATAACAGTGATAATCAACTATGCAAGTCTACTTTTCTATTGTTTTCTCTCCCTTGATTCTTAACAGATCTGAGACCCTGATCTTGATCTATTTTGAATCAGAACTGGCTATATTACTCAACACATACTCGAAATACATTCCATCACTCCTGTGGCCACAGCAAACAGTAGGAATCCCACAGGAGCTATTCAGGCCGGACTCCCAAGCTGTCACTAGTCCGTGGTTCGGATAGTCATGGCACCAGTGGGTTGGAGTTGGCAGGAAGATACCTAATTGTTGTCTGGACTCTAAACTAAGGAATACACATGGGTGCGTGCATGCTCATTTTTGGGGGGTGGAAGGAGTGTCTGTTTCATATTAGAAGATGCTGTCTTCTTGATGGTAATTTTGAGAAGATACCTCTCCCCTCTGGTTTTAAGTTTTCTTATCTGAAATAGGATATTTGGATCCTTTAGTCTACGAGCTGGGAAAGCACAAGAGGCCTGTCACTGCAGTGGAATTTTCTGCAGCTCGAATGAATGAGAGAGGAATCACAGATTCAATCGAAAGCTGCACACAGAAAATTCAGTATCTGAGAAAAGGGAACCTTGAGGCCATTCATCCTCATCTCATAGGAATGAAGCAGAAATAAAACTACCTTTCGAAAGGAGAGCTATAACTTCCAGCTTTGGGAGGTGGGTTTCAGATTTTTTTCTCCTCATTCAACTTGGTTTCTTTACAGAACACAAATAAACCTTAAGGGGTGAAAGCATCAGAGAGGATTGAAATGTGATTGCATTTCCTTTCCTTCTCCAGTTTTGGAGTTTAAAGATCATAATTGCATTCTTCCTTTTATTTATCAACAAGCTACAAACTTTCAAAGCTTGGTAAAAGGAATCAGCGGTATGAACTGTGTGTCGTGAAGGGTGAAGTCTTCACAGCCCGCACGCATCCCTGAGGTTCCTTCTTGGTCTCCAGGCTCTCCTCTCTGGAGGGGATGGTGCTGCCTAGAAAGACCAAGGTAGACATTCTGATCCAAGCCCTCAGGATTCTGGGCCTTGCCACATTCAAGCCTGGAAATCATCCCTGGGTCTTTACTCAGTTAGTACAGAGTACAATGAACAGGGCCACACTTTAGAGCCAAAGAGATGTGTATTCAAATCCCAGCTTTGCTTCTTACTCATTCTTTGGCCTTGAATAGCTCCCTTGCCCTCTTTTTTTAAAAAAAAAAATTATTATTTTTATTAACATATAATGTATTATTTGCCCCAAGGGTACAGGTCTGTGAGTCATCAGGCTTACACACTTCACAGCACCTACCATAGCACATACCCTCCCCAATGTCCATCACCCAGCCACCCTCTACCGGTGGAGAGCAACCTCCAGCAACCCTTAGTTTGTTTTATGAGATTAAGAGTCCTTATGGTTTGTCTTCCTCCTGATCCCATCTTGTTTCATTTTTTCCTTCCCTACCCCCAACCCCCCAACTCTGCCTCTCAAATTCCTCATATCAGGGAGATCATATGATAATTGTCTTTCTCTGATTGACTTATTTCACTCAGCGTAATACCCTCTAGTTCCATCCAGTTCATTGCAAATGCAAGATTTCATTTCTTTTGATGGCTACATAGTATTCCACTGTATGTATGTATGTGTGTGTGTGTGTGTGTGTGTGTGTGTACACACACACACATATATATATATATACCACATCTTATCTATCCATTCATCTGTTGATGGACATCTAGGCTCTTTTCATAGTTTGGCTATTGTGGACATTGCTGCTATAAACATTCAGGTGCATGTAGCCCTTCAGATCGCTACATTTGTACCTTTAGGGTAAATGCCCAGTAGTTTGATTGCTGGGTCATAGGGTAGCTCTATTTTCAACTTTTTGAGGAACCTCCATGCTGTTGTCCTTAGCCTCTTTGAGCCTTGTTTTTCACCTGTCCAGAAGGGGCTAATAATGCTCTCTCCAAAGTTGGAAAGTCAAGGGTCAAACAGAGGGTCTGGCCCAGGATAGATGTTCTACTGGGAAAAACTGCACAGGTAAATCTGCTCATGTTACGATGACCTAACTCTTTCAGGCTTGAGGGGACAAACTCTAATCTTTTTCCTTTCATATTAACTGGTGGACAAAATCTCACAGTGGTTGTGCCTTCTTGGTGGAAGTTGAATTTTTCCAGTGGATATCAGGCCACAGAGGGATGCCCTTTTGTCGGCCTCAGGAGGACTACCCTCCTCTCCTCCATATGGCTTTGGTGGGGTTGCCAATCACAGGACACTTTCCTTCCCCAGCAGAGTAGACAGGTCGCCCAAGACAGACCAATCTGATTCTCCTTTCTCAGAGCTTAAATCTTGATGGAGACATGTAAGAAAGGCAAGAAGTGGCAGCCAAGTCATCTTAAGGCTGCCTGGGAGAAAGACAGTATGCAGAATCTTTCCATGGAAAACTCCAGAAGTTTCTTCCCCAACTTCACAAAACCATGGCATTTATGATATTCACTATCCTCCTTTAATTTTGAACACTACCTAATGCTGATGTGTTTAACTCCTTTTTTCCTGTGCAAGAGTTGGATCAGTATCTATCACTGGCAAAGAATTCAAGCGATCTATGACAAATGTTTCAACATGGCTTGGGTTTCCACTTTTTTGGGGGGGGGGCTCCACTTTTAATGTAATACAACTACTTACTAATTAACTCACCTTGAAGAGCAAGTGACTTTTTTAAAAATTATTTTTTAAAAGATTTTTAAAAGATTTTATTTATTTATTTATTTGACAGAGAGATAGAGCCAGCTGAAACATGGGGAGGGGCAGAGGGAGAGGGATAAGCAGGCTCCCGGTAGTCAGACAGCCCGATGACATGGGGCGTGATCCCAGGAACCCAGAATCAAGACCTGCACTGAAGGCAGACGCTTAAACCACTGAGCCACCCAGGTGCCCCATGAGTGACTTCCTTACAAATAAAATATTTTATTGATAAATATTTTATCCACTAATATAGACACACAATTTTTGGACAAAAAGGGACCTCAGAGCCAGTCCAGTCTACTGTCTTCATTTAATATCCAAGAAACCTGAGGCCAAGCGATGACGTGTGACATGGTCGTTATTCCACAGTCATTGGATGGCTCAGTACAGAGCTCAGATCCCGTGACATTGAGCCTAGTGTTATTCTGCCTCTCCCCTTCCACCATCCTTAACTTGTGCTTGTGGAATCAATGCTTTGAGCTCAGCCTCTGCAAGGCCATGAGAGTAGTTTTCATCCTCCTAACAGCTAATGGGCTTTCTCCTGTGTCATGGTCCACACCTGCACCCCTGACCAGGTCTCTGGCATTGCTGGCTACTGGTTGAGAAGAGGAGATGGGGCGGGCATGAGAGAGAGGCTGGATCCCTGCAGCCCGGACCCACTACTCAACAGACAGAGCCCAAGCCCCACCAAAGCACTGGCTTTGCTTAAGGGATTGCATCCTTTGCTTTTCTCCTTTGCCATGGAGATTTGGAACCAAATCCATAATTTCCCTACCTTAGAAAGGTGGAAAGATTTTACTTGTGAAATAACAAAAACTAGGGGAGAAGTCCATTGAACACTAAAGGATATCGTTTGCTTTTCCCTCTAAAGATGTCAGAGAAACCTGAAACAACACAAAACAATACAAAATACAAGCTCAAAGATGAACACTAGTCCTTTGTGAACAACAGGATAGAGGAAGGAGAATAACTTGGGTGGTTGTTCTTCTGGAGTGAGATGAGATTCTTAGTGTGGCTTCTGTAACCCACCGAAGAGAAGAAAACCATGGCTAAAGTATACTGAGCATTTCCTGTGGGCCAGCGACTGGATTCCGTTATTTAAACCTGACAGCCTCCTTGGAAGGAAGTATTCCTGTTCCATAGATGAGGAAACACGCTCAGAAAGGCGAGTCCCTTTGTGCAGTGTCACACGGGTAGTAAGTAGGGATGCCATGGTTTAAGCCAGGATGATTTGAACCCCAGACCATTATTCAGAATGCTTTACAGACTCCTACCCAGAAGGAATGAGTCCCTAACGTGTGTTTGAAGTCTGCAACAAGACGCATGGTTCCTTCTTTCTGCGTATACAAATTGGGAGAGAGACGTGACTTTGAACATTTAATCTTTCCTTTTTCCTCCTCCCCTGAACCAACCTTTACCAAGTGCTTGGAAAGGGCCACTTAAATCCATAGCCCAAGAAAAATGTATCTTTGTGATTAATATGTGTTAAAATGAGGAGTGACACGGTAATAAAATGGGAAAGGTTTGGGGGCCTTTGGGGAAATCCATCTGACTTCAGGCTGTGGTTCCTGTAATGAGGCTTCTACTTTGCGGTCAAGGAGGTAATGTTTTCTGATGCAAGTAGAATGATTAACAAGGTGAATGTATCTGCCTGGAGGATGGAGGGGTGGAGAGGAAGTGCCCTGGGAGAATGAATAGCTCAGCATGGAAGGCCACATGCCTTTCCTTCTTTGTTTTTGGGAACTCTGAGAATTTCAAGTAAGCTCAGGTGCCAGGAGTGATGAATTCAGATTCACTGAATCTGAATTCAGATTCACTGAATGAATCTAATTCATTCAGTGTTGTGTGGTGCAGGGTGGGTGGGGGGGGGGGGGGGGGGTGTTGCTGGAAAGGGGGCAAGAAGGACACAAGAACAGAGGCAAGAAGAAATAGACGAATGCATTTCTGTAATCCATTGTTCTCATTGTCTGGAAGTTTATGTCCAGTAATTCTTCCTCTATTTACCTGTAGGGCTGGCTTGCCTGGCAAGAGGAGTATAGATGTTAGAGGATCTGGGGGTGTCATTAGGGGGAGTTGCTATGATTATATTTGGCCAGCGGACCCGTGAGTACACAAATCCTGGTTTGGTCCAGCTGTTCCATGACCTTCCCAAAAAAGATGTATGCAAAAGTAACTAGGTGGGCTTTGGCCTCCAACTCCAAAGTAAGGATAGGCTGCATCGGGGGTTAAGCTACTTCTTGTTGAGGCCAGAGGCAGTCCAAAGGGCAAGTGACATCCAAATGGACTGATTACTTTGCTCCTAAGTTTGGATACCTGTCGGTTCAACACTATAATACCTCAGACCTGCTGATAACAAAGAGGAGGGAGATGAGAGAGCTGGGAAGGTGGCGCCGTCTTCCCCTTGTCTCTGGCAGCTATTCCAGGCTAGATCTAAGTCCTGGCTGCTCTGCCGGAGGAAGGAGAACATCCTGAAATGGAGGTCGCTGACCAGAGGTCCCCCTGGGAATGGGGAAGCCCGTGTGTGTCTCGGAGAGCACCAATCCCAGAAAAAGCAGCCCAATCAGTGTTCTGGACTCTGACCAACCAAATAATCATGACGGTTCTCTGTGTATATGGCGGGTTGGGGAATGTGATGGGAGAGTGGAGAGGATGCGGTTTTCATACCATTCATCTCGATTCATCCTTGGATGGTTGATAGCAGCTGTGAAGGCACCTAGAAGACCAAAAGGAACAGAGTTACTGATACTCCCTGTGTTCATCGTCTCTGCTTCAGTTATGTCTTTCTAAATGAATGCACTGGTCTTCTTTATCACTCTATTCTATATTTGCTCTCAGAATGATTTTCCTGAAGCACAGATCTCACCATGGCCCTAAAAACATTCCATGGCTCTTACTGTATAGAGCAGCAGTGGGCAATCTGGCCCACCTTCTGTTTTTGTAAATAAAGTTTTATTGGAAAAGCCACACTCAACCATATATATATTATTTTTGGCTGCTTTTAGGCTATAATGTCAGA
This sequence comes from Enhydra lutris kenyoni, assembly GCF_002288905.1. Lineage (NCBI taxonomy): Eukaryota > Metazoa > Chordata > Mammalia > Carnivora > Mustelidae > Enhydra > Enhydra lutris. The sequence goes on along the minus strand of NW_019154089.1, from coordinate 35,013,088 downwards.
GTCAAGTGGTTACGGCAGACCCTACCTGCCTTTTTAAGTTGTTTTTGAAGTTTTATTGAATTATTACATGCCTATAAATATCAAAATTCTAAGTGTATAGCTTGATGAATTTTTAAAATATCAACACATTCTTATAACTGACATCTATGTTCTATAACTAGACACCTATGTTCTGTGACTAGAGCATTAATTACCAATAGTCCAGAGGACCCAGAGGCCCTTTTCATGCTCCTTTATCCTGATTTCTAACATTATAAATCACTTTTTTAGCTATTTATGAGTTCATCTTAGAGACACAAGTAAGTATTCCTTTTGTCTGCCTTCTTTGGCTCAAATTACATTCATGAAAATCAACCATATCATTGCATATAGTTGTAGTCTATTTATTCTCATTGCTAAAATCCGTTTTGTATATTATACCACAACTTATTAATTCTACTGATGATAGGCACTAGGGTTTCCACTTTGGAGCTATTATGAATAATGCTGCTATGAACATCCTTTTGCTTGTTTTCTGGTTAGCTTATGTATGCACTGCTGTTAATACCGAGGTATATCATTGTTGAATCATAGGGTACGTGTTACCTAATCATCTTTCAGTGTATTTATACTGATAGAAACTCCTGTCAGGAATGTTTGAGAATTCCGATTGCCACTAAATATTCTTGTCAAAGCTTGAACTTTTGTCAATGCTGCTGTTTTTTTTTTTTTTTTTTTTTTTCCTGTGTTAGCAATTTCGGTAAGTATAATGGTGGAATCTCATTGTGGTTTAAATCTCTATTTCCTTAAGACTTAGAGGTAGAGCACCATTTCACTGGCTATTCAGGGGTCCTCTTTTGTGATGTACGTGTTTTAGCCTTTTGTCTTTTTTCCTATTGAATCATCTGTTTCTAGTTTTTTTTTTTTTAGAAGTTCTTTATCTATTCAGGTATGTATTAATGAATATCATTTTTTCACTCTTTGTTTTATTTTAAAGATATGTTTTATTTATTTGAGAGAAAGAGGAAGAGATAGACCAGGAGTGGAGGGAGGGGCAGAGGGAGAGGGAGAAGCAGGCTCCCCACTGAGCAGGGATCCCGAAGTGGGGCTCAGTTCCAGGACTCTGGGATCATGACCTGAGCCAAAGACAGATGCTTAACCGACTGAGCCACCCCGGTGCCTCCATCTCTTATTCTTTGGATGGCTTTTTCATTTAAGGGTTTTAGTTGAAGAACAGAGATTTCTAAACTTACTATATTCCAATTCATTATTTTTCTCCATGGTTAGCTTTTTATGAACCCTATTTCAGAACTCTTTGTCATCTGTAAAATTAAAGATGTTCATGTGAATTTCCTTCTATAAGCTTTATTGTTTCTTTTTTTCTACATTTAGATCTTAAATCTATCTGGAAATGATTTTGTTTGTCTGTGCGTATGGTATGTATGAGTAGGGAATCAAGGTTTGTTTTTTCCCTATATGGCTATCCAGTTGATTGACTTTTTCTTTAATTAAAAAAAATCCTTTGCACACTAACCTTCAGGGTCACCATTGTGCTCTATTAGTTTGCTATTTCTTGCGTAAATATTGTGCAAAGAAGTCACTATGCATATATTAAAAGAGTACAGCACTTATGATAGCATCAAAACCCATCCAGTTTCTAAGAATGAATGTAACAGAAGTGCGTAATCCTCTGCACTAAAAACTTTAAGCAAAAGATAAGAGAAAAACAAATTGTAGTAGAGGTGTATGTACTTTTATGTGTTTTTGTTCCTTGCTTTACAGTAGCCAGGATGAATACAATGTTGGGTAAAAGTGGGGGCGCCTGGGTGGCTCAGTGGGTTAAGCCGCTGCCTTCGGCTCAGGTCATGATCTCAGAGTCCTGGGATCGAGCCCTGCATCGGGCTCTCTGCTCAGCAGGGAGCCTGCTTCCTCCTCTCTCTCTGCCTGCCTCTCTCCCTACTTATGATCTCTCTGTCAAATAAATAAATAAAATCTTAAAAAAAAAAAAAAAAAAGTGGTGCTAGCAGGCAGTCAGTTTCTCCCCTGCTTAGGGCATGTGTCACTCAGACCAGCATTACTTATTTTACTGATTTGCTCTCCATAAATCATAGAGTGAAAAGAGTTAATGGTCTGGTAACAGTGTGCAAGGGTCTCTTATGGCTAGGCAGAATTATTTGTCTTCTTTTCTTGTACTGTATTTTGGAACTATTCTTCAACTACAGATGAAGGACCCAAATCTATATACTAATTTTTTTGGGTTAAGTGAATGTGAAGCTTTTATTGGTCTACAAAACAAAGATATGATCCTAACTAGTATCTACAGAATATTTAGTAAGTGTTGATGGCTTTGTCTGCATGAGTTTATTTGGTGGTACCAACAGTCCTGTAACATCGCTGTCATCATTTCTTCTGTACAGGCAACTAGTTGGGGAATTAGAAATTGCAAATTTGACCCAAATCACCCAGTTTGGAAGTAGTAGAGGAGCTTTTGAACCTAGTCAGTTTGATTCCAGAGCCCTTTACCACTGTGCAGTATGGATTTGCTCATACCAACTTGAAATGTGCCTTTTTAATAATCCTTTTGTGGTCACACAGAACAAGTGTGCCTTCTTTTTCCAGTGAATCTCCTTCAGTTGCATGAAGATAGCTTTTATCAGCCTTCTGAATGTTCTCCGGATTCAACATTCCTAGTTTCTGTCATTCCCTGTATGACAAGATTTAAAAATCTCCTTTGCTTTTCCTGTTAGCAATTTTCTTCTTGAAACTCCTCTTCAGGCATGGTGCTCAGTGCGGGAGTACGTTGCTATGTTTGAATGATTAGCACTATACTGGCAACAGAACTTTACCCTTCTTTATTATGAGCCCTATACCCCTTCTAATACATCCTAAGGTTGAAGCAACCTGTATGGACTTTGGAGTTGGAAGATCCCATTCTAATCTTGGCAGAGCTGTTTACCAGCTATGTGATGTTGGGCAGGTCCCTGGATCTCCCCAAGCCTCAGTTTTCTTACATAGAAAATATGGGGCCATAACTGATACCCTGGTTACCCCCCAGAGAATGGTTTGAGATAATGAGACTCATTTGAGATAATGGATGGGAATGTTGTTTGCAAACAATGAAGAGCTCCATCATTGCCAGTTATTTTTGGCAGACTCATCATGCTGTTGACACATACTGAGTATTTGTACTGAGTGAAGCTGAATTCAGCCATTAAAAAAGTGAACAAAAGGGAATGTTAGTGGCATTCAGCCAACATTGGGAAATGCTAGTTGGGCTGCTTAGGAGAGAGATTGTGAGTGGGGGTGGGGAAAGAGGGTGAAGTTAACTGCAGTAAAGGAGATACAGACCAGAATGTTCCACTGAGATTAGGGAGAAGCTACCATGGTCCTTAAGGTTTGTGGGGACCAGGAAATCATAATCAGACTTGGTGACCTGTAATACTGATTGTGTTTTTCCTTTCAGTGAAATCACGAGGCCGAGCCATTCCCTGCCTCCCTCTCCACCCCCTCACCCCACAAGGCTAATTATTATAAAAATTCTCTGTCATTGCTTTGCAATGGTCCACAGACTAACTAATTTAAAAATGCAAATGAATGCTAAATTACAGTCAGGTTTGGAGCTCATTTCCTGCCTGTGCACCTAGAGATGGGAGGTGTCATGGCTACAGCTGGAAATCAATCTCGGGCACCCTGGGTGATTTGGTAACGACCACCGTCATTGCTGCTGATGTCACAAGACGCTCAGTTGATGGTGGGTTTCAGCAGCACTGAGGACTGTCAATCTTGGGCCTGTCTTGGGCTCTGCAGTGGCGTGCTGCAGCTCCGTGTTATTCTTCCTGAAACCCAGGGGCCCTCCCTTGGCCATCTGTCAGCTCCGTGACGGGCCAAGTGATGGGCCTGATTCTGGTGGCTGGACAGCTCTGCCTTACCACCTAGCTGTGAGCTCAGGGTCTAAAGGCCTGTTTGATGATTCTGATGACGATGAGAGATGGAGTCCTGCCTGCCAGCTAACCCTCAGATTAGAGTGCCTCACAGTGTGAGCCTAGGACCTGCGGTGTTTTAAATGCAGGTTCCTGGGTCCCATCTCAAACCTATATGATGGGAATCTCTACACACAGACCCTAGAAATGTATTTTTTTTTTTTAAGTCAGCCTTCCCAGGCGATTCTTATGCATATTAAAATTTGAGAATTACCATCTTACATTGTAAAATTATCATGCATTGGGGCTGAAAGAAGCCCTAGAGATTTCCTAGCCCAGTGGTTTTCAAACATGGATATTGTACATTAGAATTTTTGGGGGAAATTTAAAATTCCCAGTTCTAGAGGGCTCACCCCTCACAAATGTCATCACAGTCTCTGGAATTAGGACCAGGCTATCAGTGCTTTCT